>NW_026014935.1:0-68129 GCF_020379485.1 Brassica napus
CAGTATTGCGAAAAGATCGTATCTCCCAGTCAGCTTTCAAACTATGTGATCCTGGTCCGCTGAAGTACTTTCTGGCCTCAATATTGCAAGTCCAACAAAGGTATCTAATCGTCAAAATAAAATACACCTTGGGTCTCTTGGAAGACACATGTCTCTTGGCGTCAAAGCCATCTCCTATACCGATGGATCCTAATACTAAGCTCTGCATGTATTTAAAGGAAACCTAGTTTTGACGATCCAGCTGTGTATCAAAGGAAGTAGGACGACTGATGTATTTGACAATCACACGGCGGCCATTGCCTTTGCTAGGTTGCTGTGAATAAACATTGTCAATTTACTTCAGCTCCTAAGAATTCACACCTTTAGAAAGTTCTCAAGGTTCTACATTAATTAAAAATAACAGTTGGTCTTGGTCTTCTCTACTCAGTCGAATCTGACTTGGTACTCAAGACATTCACTGATGCTGACTGGGCTTCCTGTTGGATTCTAGAAGTTCGACTTCAGGATATTGCATGTTTTTTTTGGAAATGCTATGATACTTGGAAATCAAAGAAGAAACAAACCGTTTCTCATTCATCTGCGGAATCAGTACAGAGCCATGGAGTACGGTTCATGAGAAGTTATCTGGTTACGCAATGTTTTTGGCTGAACTTGACTCTCCTCAGTGTTGTTCATTTGCATTCTATTGTGATTCCACAGCTGCTATAAATATTGCTAGTAATCCGGTGTTTAACGAACGCACGAGACATAGTTAGATTGTCATCAAGTCAGATAACGAGTGATTAAGGCTTCATCAAGATTCTCCATGTGAGAACCAACAATCAATTAGCGAATATCTTCATTAAAGCTCTGTTTTCGCCTCAGTTATATTCGTTGGTGGGCAATATGGCTTTAAAGTCTATATATTTTCCATCTTGAAGGGGAATATTAGTGTAGATAACCGTAAAGTGAAATGTTAATTTAAGTCTAGTTTAGTATTCATGTAAACCAGTGATGAGCTTCACTATATAAGCTAACAGCGACTTCATGCAAGAGACATTTCATGATACTTAAAGGAAGCATCAGCGGTGGTGACTGAAGATCGAGAGGTTGCTCCGGTGGTGAAGAGTTGGTGAGTAGCTTTGGGGAAGATGCTTCTTCGGTCCAATCTGATAAAGACACGTATTTGAGCTAGAATTCTCAAAATATGTTTGTAATTACGTGTCATATTTGTAAACTTTGGGTTTGATTGGGTCTTGTACCTTTAACCAGTTTGATTTAAGGGAAATTGCATTCACTATACACAACAAAAATCAAAATTCATTAATTAACTAAAAAACCTCCCTTTCTCCTACTTTATCTTTCTATCTCTCTCTATTCTCTCTCTAAAAAATCTAATTTCCCTTATTTTTTTGGTTATTTAGCAAATAAACCCTTGATTTAATATAAATGTTGATTAAAAAACACAGAGTGTCATAATGCTTGATTTGAAACAATTTTAAAACTAAAAATATTAAAAAAGTATATAATTTGTTAAGACGAGAAAATCCAAATTGAGAATTACTAAACAAAACGAGTTGGAAACTATAATACAAGACAGTAAAAGGTTTGAAAACCGTTATCGAAATAGACAAATACATAGAATTGAGATTTGTTGTCTTTATTAACTTAATAAAACGCTTGTGGACGAGATTTTTCTTAACTTAATAAATCGCTTGTGGGCGAGATGGTTTTTGTATGATTTTTGAATTTCATGATAAAACCACATACAACTGTTTTGCATCATTCAAAACAGAATCTGCAAACTTAACTTCTATGATATACTCTCAAAGATTTATTTAAGCAAATTTAAAATATTGCTGGAACTTTATATGTAAAAGTTTATCTTGTATAAAAAAATTCATCCCAAGAGTATGTTCTTGATGGAGAAATATGATGTTTATTTATAAAAGAAATTTACAAAGCTTAGTCAAAAAGTAATTTGAAAATTTGTCACTAAATTTACTAAGCTTTAGTTTTTTGTTACCAAATCATCTCCACGAGAGATTAGAGTTTCTGAAAAGTTTACAACTTTTTGGTTTTTGTTTTCTCAAAAACCATTTTTTCTTCAATCAAGTTTTACCTTTTAGTTTTTGTTTTTGTAAAAACTATTTGATTTGCCAATCAAGTTTTTTAACAAATAGATTCCCTAAAATTTAAGGAAACTAGTTTTCAAAGTTTTAAACAATTTATGAATAAAAACCAAGGTGTTGATTGTTTGAACTAGTTTTTAGTTTAGTTTTTGGTTTTTAGATTTTGGTTTTAGTTTTCAGATTTGGTTTTTGATTTTTAAGTTTTTGTTTTGGTTTTCAGTTTTTGATTTTGGTTTCTAGCTTTTGGTTTTGGTTTTTAATTTTGCAGTATTTTTAGTTTTTAAAAAAATGATTGGGACATTCTTTAAACAAAAAAATAGCAATAACATATATAGAAGAAAACACAAGTTTTACGAGGGCAGTTTTCCTCGTTACTTCGTCGTAAAAGCAGTGTTACGACGAATTAGCGAGGAAACCCGTTTCGTCGTTATACGTTTGTCGTAACGCATATATCCTCGCTAATTCGTCGTAAGGTAGCGAGGAAATAATTTCGTCGTAAAAGCGAAGGAGGATATTTCGTCGTAAAGACCACGTAAAGATTCCACGTAAGGACGTCGCTAAGTTTCCTCGTAAATACCACGAAAAACTTTCCTCGTAAAACCCACGTAAATAAATACTCGTAAAATAAACGTAAATACCTTGACAGCTTTCCACGTAAAGAAAACGTAAAAACCTTGATAGATTTCCACGTTATTTCCTTGTAAATGTTTCCTCGTAAAAACCACGTTAAGCTTCCACGTAAAGAAGCCGCAAAATTAGCTACGAATTTACTTCGTTTCATTATTTTATAGAAATATAAAAAATTATAATTATAAATATAATTTAAATTATTTAAATTATTAATAAAATTAAAATTCTAAAAAAATCAAAACCAAAATATTTTATATATAAATAAGTTTTGAATTCATAATACAAGAACCGAAATTAAAAAGAACTAAGGGTGGTCGTTAATCGCCTCGTAGAATTCATCACTCCTCGCCTGAACATCCGCCTCGGCATGTGAGTCGTCGGTCGGTGACTGGCCTGGGATAGGATTTTGTTGTCGCATGGTCCTCAACAAAGTCGCCCATTCCGGATTTGTGGCCGCTACAACGTCCAAGAAGCCCTCGAGTCCACCCATACGAGATCGCAGCTGAGTAGACTCTCTACGCAGCTCTTCGGACTCCCTACGCAGCTGAGAGACTTCATCATCCCGTCGCTGAACATAAGACGATGTCGCTCTCGGAACATCGTTGACGGAACCAATCCCCAACGTCCGTCCCTTTTTTTTAGGGACAACCTTAAAAACAAAAAATAAATTTTGTTAGTAAAAATTTAAAGTTAAATTAAATGAATATTTAAGAAAATTAAAATTTTAGAAAATTTACCTCCTCGTAAAGCTTATCCACTTCAGGTGTGGATAAGGTGACGGGTAATCCATCGGTGGACTGTTGGGTCAGCTGGGTCTGGCGTTCTTCAACCCGAGCAGCCAAATCGTTGTAGATTTGCTCGGACTTGCCATCTATAAATCGGCCCGCCTTGTTCTTGTGGGTCCTCTCGTAAAGTTGCATAAGAGACGGGAATTCTCCCGTCTCTTTGGCCTAAAAAAATACTAAAAATTTAATATAATTAAATTTTTTAATTACCATTTCCAAACGGACACCGGCGTGGGGTTTTTGGCCCGTAGTGTGAAGCATCGGCCCGTTCCCGTGCTCATCGACTGTGTTACGGGAGTTAGAGCAAGACTGGGCGATTCTAATGGAATCAGGAAGACGCCAATATCGGATGAGGCCATCCCAGACATCCGTGGTGAGCTCAGCGGGTTTGCCACGCTCATACCCCTTCACGATCCAGTCACCCTTCCAGTTGGAGACCGTGTCCAACAAGCGAACTTTCGCCTTCGCGACAAACTTCTTCCTCACCCTCTCAGTGATCCCCAAGGCCCAATTATATTTTTGCTGTTGGAAAAAATAATTTATAATTAGTTTTTCAGAAAAAAAATATATATAAAATAATAAAAAATTTAAAGATATATATTTAATTAATAGAACTTACAGCGTAAATTTTGAACCACGTCTTTCTGACGTAGTGGGGCGTCGTTTTCCAGTTCGGATGTGGCATGGAGAAGTAACCTTTTATCGTGTCGGTTACGTCCGATGCAAGACATCCGTCAATCCCCCACCTGAAAAATACAAATTTAAAATAAAAATTATTTTTTAAAGTTATAAAAGAATTTAAAAAGAATAAAAAAATAATGAAACATACCATAAAGTTCCGTCCGGTCGGTCGGGGTCGATGACTGGTAAACCTTCTCTGCCTGGCAGACGGAGAATGTCCTCTACGGTGTACTGCGAGTAAGGAGCACTCGGAGGCACCATCAAATCGGGATGAATCTCGGCCGCGGGCATCGGAGGTGCCGGCATCGGAGGAGGCACAGGAGGAGGAGCCATCTGGGGAGGCACGTGAGGAACCGATGGTGCACTAGAAGAAGGAGATCCAATGACTCTCTGAGTGTACTGAGTCTCGGGACAGTCTCCTGACCCGAAGAACCGGGAGCTGAAGAAGACGACGGGTCTAAACGACTACCCGGCTCACCGAACATCTCTCTGTAATGGGCAGTAAGTCTACCTTTTCGAACCTGAGAAAAAAATTTAATTTTTTAAATTTTCGTGAACAATATACTTCCCAACATTATCCACCTAATCAACACTAAATAACATAAGATCCGTAAACCTATCTAAATTCCCTATACTAACCACCTAATCTATCCTAAACTAATCAAACTAGAGAGGAATTAGAGAGACTTACCATTGCTACGAATTAGGGAGGAAGTGGAGAGGAAGTGGAGAGGAAAGACGGAGCGAGCTCGCTCGGGATATATATAAGATTACTTGTCCTCGTAATTTCCTCGTAAACTTACGAGGAATTACAGAGGCCCGCGTTTTCATTTACGACGAAATAGCGACGAAATACAAAGGCCCGCGTTTTCGTTAACGACGTTTTTACGACGAAATGGGTTACGTGGAATTAACGAGTTAACCAGTTACGAGGAATTAGCGAGCCTTTATTTTCTATAAATACCCACAACTTTCCTTCTCAAACCACACACACAAACTCACAAAACACACCCTATCTCAAATCACACTCCTCACCAAAATACTTTTCAAATTAGAAATATTTGAAAAAAAAGAAGAAAAGAAGATATTAGAATTTATGTGGGTGAGACTTAAGTCTCGCCACATATAATTCCAGTATCTTTCTTTTTTTCTTTTTTTTTCTAGTTTTTATACTATGAGGAAGTAGCTAGTCCCGCTTTTCACCAAATTAGAAATATTTGGAAAAAAAGAAAGAGAAAAAGATATTAGAATTTATGTGGGCGAGACTTAAGTATTATAATTGCTGGAAGTCTTGCCACATGTAAATCTCGTGTCTCTCTTCTTTTCCTTTTTTTTTCTAGTTTTTAAGTCTACGAGGTTTTTACGACGATTTCTGTTACGAGGTGTTTACGACGAAATCATCCTACGTGGAATTAAAGAGTGCCTCCTTCGTCATTTACTTTACGTGGTATTTACGTCAATTTACCTTACGAGGTCTTTACGACGATTCCGTCCTACGTGGAATTAACGGGTTTCGCTTTCTTTATTTTTTTTACTTTCGTCGTTATTTCCACGTAAGCTAACGAGTTCTTTACGACGATTCTGTCCTACGTGGAATAAACGAGGATTACGTCGTACATTCGACGTCAAATTACGAGGAATTAACGAGCAGTACGTTTAAATCCCTAAAATCCGAAACCCCAAACCCCAAAACCCCATATTCCTTATCTTCTACTTCATATATTCCAAACCCCATCTTTATTTCCATTCCAAACCACAATTCCCACATTTACTTATTTATAAAACAAACTCCCACAATTTCTTATTCATAAAACAAACTCCCACATTACCTTATTCATAAAACAAACTCTCACATTACCTTATTCATAAAACAAACTACACAAAATCAAATACATCAATCGGATACATCGACATTCTCGTCATCACTAGAAATATCATCATTTTCATTAAACTCGTCTTCTACAGCTTCGTCTGTGGCATCATCGGTAAGATCTTCGTATTCGTGATTATGCGGATCAATGAGAAGGATGTCATCAATTTCTTGTTCAGGTTCCTCGACTTCATTTATCTGTTCTTCTTGCAATGGTGGTTCTTCTCCACTGATGATTCGTCCTCGAGGTGTAACTTTGATCACTGCTAACCAATTTATACCCGAATCTCTCATCCGAGGGTATGGAAGGAAGCTAACTTGGTCTGCTTGTGAAGCTAAGATGAAAGGCTCGAATTTGTTGTACCGACGTCCACCGTTGACATCAACTACACCAAATTTGTTAGACCGAACACCTCTGTTGACGACGGGGTCGAACCATTCACATTTGAAGATGACGCATTTCAGCTTCAGTATCCCTGGAAATTCGACTTCAATAATCTCCGTCAAGATCCCGTAGAAATCTGTTTCCCCTTTCACACATATTCCATAGTTACTGGTCGCCCGCTGTCTACCATACTCATATGTGTGAAAAGTGTAGCCTCGTGTGAAATACATCTGTGATGTGGTGACCTTTACAAGTGGAGATTGAATTACTTCGTGTAACCACTTAGGATAATCTGCATCGTCGTCATAATCAACCTGCAAAAATAAAGAGAACATTAAAATACAAATCATGTATGAAAAAATAGTTTGAGTTATAATACCTGATTCCGCAACCACTTAATGAAGTGCTGATCTTTCCTTTTGTCTACGTCACTTGTGGATATACCAGGAAATGTTTCTTCGACTTGAGAAACAAATAGGCTGTAAAATTAATCACATTTCATAGGAATGAATCTCTTGCAATTATATAATTAATTATATGTGTTTTGAAGTGTCCATATATGTTACCTTTCAAAATAACGCATCAATGGATCCTCGCAATTGAGTAGAATATAGGTGTGTGCACTATGAGCGTCTTGTTCACTCGACCACCAAACCTCTTTAGACTTCCCACCGAGTCGTCCAATCTGGCTAAAGATGTCTGGAACACCAGCAACTGCATATGTTGGCGCAACTCCACCATCATCATATCTTCTTGGAGCTCTTCTACGGGTACGTACTTTTGACGCAAAGTAGTACGATGTGAAGTGAGAAACTTCTTCCGTCAAACTTCCAGCAATTATAGAACCTTCAACTTTGGCGAGGTTCTTTGCTTTTCCCTTCAAATATTTCATGGCTCGCTCATACTGATACATCCATCCGTAATGTACAGGTCCACGAAGCAATGCTTCATATGGGAGGTGGACAGCTAGATGCTCCATGACGTCAAAAAATCCAGGAGGAAATATCTTCTCCAAGTTGCACAATAAGATGGGAATGTTCTCCTGAAGCTGTTCTACAACTTCTTCTTTAAGAGTGCGTGTGCTCAGATCCCTGAAAAATGCTCCAATGCCTTTTATATTCCAAAAACAATTAAACACATTGTTAGTCGTATATTATTTTGCAAACTAGACCGTTATAAAATTATTGTGATATAAATGGCAGTAGTCGTTGCATAAAGACATGACAATCATGACTCTTCATCCCAGAGAACTTTTGACCCTTTTCAACACATCTAGAGAGATTTGAAACATACCCATCGGGGAACTTCACTTCTGATGCCACCCAGTTGAACAACACCGACTTTTTTTCTGAAGACAGTCTGAATATCGGAACGGGAACTTGTCCATTGCTTTTAATATGTAACTCGCTTCTTGAGCAAATATCCGGCAAGTCCAACCTCGATTTTATGTTTTCTTTTGTCTTCCCTGGGACATTCAATATTGTATTCATGATGTTCTCAAAGAAATTCTTCTCTATATGCATCACATCGAGGTTGTGGCGCAGAAGAAGATCCTTCCAATATGGCAACTCCCAAAATATACTCTTCTTGTGCCAGTTGTGATGAACACCGTAAGAATCAGGCATATTACGAGGGACATGCCAATTACCACCCCAACGAACTGTTTCGTTAGCTCCGTAGTAGTCGATTTGTGCTTCAATTTGTTCTCCAGTTAGATATGGTGGAGGAGTGTCTCTCACAACCCTTTTGTGCCTAAACAAATTCTTGTTTCTTCGGTAAGGATGGCCAATGGGAAGAAATCGACGATGACAATCAAACCAACTTGTCTTCCTACCATTCTTCAGTTGAAACGCATCTGTCGTTCCATTACAATATGGACAAGCTAATCTCCCATGTGTAGTCCATCCAGACAACATCCCATATGCAGGAAAGTCACTTATGGTCCACAAAAGCATAGCTCGCATCGTAAAATTCGTCTTCGTTGAACAGTCGTACGTCCTCACCCCTGTTGACCACAAATCCTTCAACTCTTTTATCAGTGGTTGTAGGAAAACATCCAGGGACCTTTTTGGATGGTTCGGACCAGGTATCAATATCGTCAAGAATAGCAACTCCCGTTGCATGCACATCTCCGGTGGCAGGTTGTATGGCGTAAGAAAGACTGGCCACAATGAATATTGTCTCCCTGACATTCCGAACGGACTAAATCCATCTGTGCATAATCCGAGATACACATTCCGGCTATTGCTAGCAAAATCCGGATGTACTTTGTTGAAATGTTTCCAGGCTCTTGCATCTGATGGATGAGTCATCTCACCATCCGTCTGAGTATGCTCGGCATGCCATCTCATCTTTGCAGCAGTCTGCTCTGATTGATACAATCTTTTCAATCTGTCTGTAATTGGTAGGTACCACATCCTTTGGTACGGTACCCTATTACGTCCCCGTCCTTGCGGCTTGAATCGTGGCTTCTTGCAGAATCGACATACTTCTAGCTTCTCATCATCTCCCCAATAGATCATGCAATTGTCGATGCAGACATCTATCATCTCCGAAGGCAACCCAAGACTATAAACTAATTTCTGAATCTCATAATAAGAATCAGCAGACACATTGTCTTCCGGCAAATACTCTTTAAACAAGTCCGCCCATTCGTTCATGCAACTTTCAGGTAGATTGTGATCAGTTTTAATATTCATCATTCTAGCAGCCAACGACAATTTAGAGAGACCTTCTCTACAACCATTGTAAAGTGGTTGATTCGCCGCGTTTAACATTCCGTAAAACTTTTTTGCATCTATATTAGGTTCTTCATCTTCATCATGAGCTACGAATGCATCAGCTACCATATCATGAACCCTATCATAATCTACCATCTCCTCCTGATGGTAACTATGTTCATTATGCAAATGATGATTAACCGGTTCTTCCTGAAAATTGCTATTACTACTACTAGCTTCATTCTGATCATAATTATAACCTTTCCCATGTTGAAACCAGATATAGTAATTTGGCGTGAAACCTCTATTTATTAAATGCTTCCAAACATTTTCACGGTTTGCCAATTTCGAATTGTTGCATTTCCGACAAGGACATAACATCTTACCACTTTCTTGGGCGAGCGGTGTTGAATCTGCTTGGTGCATAAATGTCTCCAGCCCCGCAAAGTATTCTTTCGTCACTCTCCCGTTAGCATCTCTATGCATATACATCCAATTCCGCAACTCGTAAATAGTCCCAGAGCCAGCCATTTTTTTTTCTTTCACGTTTTTTGTTGTTGGTGTGTTTAAAATGATGTTCCAACATCCATATTTATAGAAAATTTCGAATCTGGTAGTTGTAATTTTACTATGAAATTACGACGAAAATTAATTGTATGGCCAAAAAAAAAACGTGAGCCACCTACCAAGTTGGTGGATTCAAAATTTCCTCGTTAAGTACACGTAAAATATTTCGTCGTAAAGCACTCGCGAAATTTACGTGGCTTTTACGAGGAAAAACTATTTCCTCGTAAAAGCCACGTCAATTTACATCGTCTTTACGACGAATATGTTTTGTCGTTACCTTACGACGAAATAACGATGCTTTTCTTTCTCCACGTACTTTCCTCGCAAAATCAACGTTTTTTTACGAGGATTATTTTTCCTCGTTAAACTTCCTCGTTAAAGTTACGTTTTCTTGTAGTGTTAGTTTTTTGTTACCAAATCATCTCCACGAGAGATTAGAGTTTCTGAAAAGTTTACAACTTTTTGGTTTTTGGTTTTTGTTTTCTCAAAAACCATTTTTTCTCCAATTAAGTTTTACCTTTTAGTTTTTGTTTTTGTAAAAACTATTTGATTTGCCAATCAAGTTTTTTAACAAATAGATTCCCTAAAATTTAAGGAAACTAGTTTTTCAAAGTTTTAAACAATTTATGAATAAAAACCAAGGTGTTGATTGTTTGAACTAGTTTTTAGTTTTAGTTTTTGGTTTTTAGATTTTGGTTTTAGTTTTCAGATTTTGGTTTTTTATTTTTAAGTTTTTGTTTTGGTTTTCAGTTTTTGATTTTGGTTTCTAGCTTTTGGTTTTGGTTTTTAATTTTGCAGTATTTTTAGTTTTTTAAAAAATGATTGGGACATTCTTTAAACAAAAAAATAGCAATAACATATATAGAAATTACAAACAAAATATATCAAAAACAGAGATTTTTAATTAAAAATAAAAATACATTAAAATGTTTTAAAATTATTTTATTTTAAGTATTATATTAGAACAAAAAATAAAAATATCTATAAATTATGCAAAATTAAAATAATAAAATTTTGAAACTATGTATAAATTTTCTTTATAAATTACTTTCATTTTTTTTAATCTTGAATTTCTATTTTTCTTAAATTACTATAATATTTTTAGTTACTAAAACATTTTCTATTTTTTATAATTTTAGTTATTTTGAATGTGTCTAATAATTGTTATAATTATTCAATAATTTTATTTATAGAAATAGATAACTAATTCTTTGCAATTACTTATACTATATTTAAATATCTAAATTATTTTACAGATATAAAATACAAAAAAAATTTTACATTATTATTTAAATGATATTTTATGTACAAAAAGAAACAAATTCGTTTTTTCCTTTAAAACCCCACAAAAGTTGGTTTTTGGTTTTTATTCATAAATTGTTTAAAACTTTAAAAAACTAGTTTCCCTAAATTTTAGGGAATCTATTTGTTAAAAAACTTGATTGGCAAATCAAATGGTTTTTACAAAAACACAAGCTAAAAGCTAAAACTTGATTGGAGAAAAAATGGTTTTTGAGAAAACAAAAACCAAAAACTAAAACAAAAACCAGAAACAATCATCACCCAAAAACAATCATCACCCGCTGTGGCCGGGTGACAACTCTGGGTGGCTTGCTGACGATGACTGGTGGCAGATTGAGGGCTGGTTTTGGATACACCGGCTCCGTGAACTGTCGGGGTTTCTGTTTTGCAGTCGCCGGAATTCACCGGTTGAGAGGAGCGTGCTTCTCATTCTCCTTCCTATACCGATTTCTCCTCTTTTTCTTCCAAGTTCTGCTTAGATTTAGATATTTGTATTTTGTAACCTTGCACTGTTGTTTTTCGGTCACCACTCACAAGCAATGTATAAGGGCATGATTGCAACTAAAAATGTTTAATAGCAAATTTTAAAAAACTTAATTGCACTTTCTTATTTGTTTTGATTTATAGGAAAAAAAATAATCAAAAAAAATTATGGATTTATTACATGTTTTATTAATATGTGTAAAAAATATAAAATATATATCTTATTAAAACAAAATGAGTAATAAATATAATAACACTTTAATAAAATTTCTCTCTCATGTTTGTTATTTTATGTCTCTGCCTTTTGACATTGCGTTCAAAGAACGAACATGGCCATAGTATAAGCGAATGAAGCATAAATTTTAGTTTTTTTAATAATAAAAATTCCCAAAACTATAAAATAGAATCTCATAATCAAAAAAATAACACATAATCTAAGAGTAAACCCAAAAAAAAACTCATAGTCTAAGAATAGACCAAGATTCCAAGACAATATAAACATATATGGTACAGGAAAACAGATCGGTGGTGACTTGGCAAGAAGGTCGTTGAAGTTTTTAGAGTTTGTTAGTAACATAAAGTTGGGGCCAATCAAAATAAAACACATGGCATTGCGTCATTGGGTCTGCTCGTCTGTTATAGATCAACGTTTAAAAACATAGTTCAAGATATTTTCAATTCATTCAGAAATTTTTGTAAAACTCTTAAGATCTTGAGTACGTCTGTTTAAATCTCGTGTTCTTCGTTGGAAAAAATCTTTCTACTTGACGATATTTTGAGAATGAGCTACCGTTTAGATGTTTTAGGAACATCCAATAGGATTATCATTTCATCAAATATAGTTTTTCTGTATCAATGGTATCAGAGCTAATCTTTCCATGGAAATTGAAACAGAAACTATTGGAATCCATGACAGAAACACGATCAGTGGCGATGTCGAAGGGGATTGCTCGCGGAATGGAGGAAGCTTCGATCAGATATCAGAGAGAACACAAGCTTTAGAAACCTTGATGGCAACGTTCAGAGAGAGTATGAAGGATATTTTGGCGTTCATGAAGGATATCCAGTGATCGCATCGACGTGTGGAGAAGAAGATCGGGGAAGAAACTCGCCGTTACATTCAATCACACCTGATATTCATCGGGGACACGATCACGCCAATCTGGGAGGTATACACCATAACTATACCAGAATGATGAGATTAGCGAAAATAGATTTTCTGAGATTTGATGGTGAGAAAGTAGATGATTGGTTGAGTCTTGCGGAGGAGTTCTTTGTAATCGATCATACGCCTGAAGAATCTAAGGTAGCTATTGCGTCACTACACTTTGATGGTGTTGCAAAAGCTTGACATCAGGCGTTATCCAAAGAAGAAGGTCGTGGTCTTATGCAAAACTTGCAGATATATAAAATAATCATCAAAGAAAGATTTGAAGAAGTATTAGATGATCCTATTGCTGAGTTGAAGGATCTTAAAGAAAAATAAGGCATTGCTGAGTATCATCCTAAGTTTGAATTGATTCATGCGCGGTTTACAGTGTCAGAAGACTATCTTATGAGCGCTTATTATGCTGGATTGCGCCTAGACACACATATACACATTAGGATGTTCATGCCACAATCTACACGCCAATTTTTAGTCTTGGGGAGGCTTTATGAGAAAGCTCATCCAAGAAAGGATATGCATAATAACTGGTCTCAGAAAAAGGGGGAAATGGGATGCAGTTAAGAGGATGAGAAAATGTTAGTATCAGTCAAGAGAATAAGAACGAAGGCGATGGAGTTCTTACAAAAAAATAGATTTCAATGAACAAGACTTTCTAATGCAGAGATGAGTGAGAGGAGAGCTAAGGGCATGTGATATTATTGTGATGAGAAGTTCACTCCGGATCACTATCTCAAGCATAAAAAACATCCAACTTTTTGTGATGGATTATGAGGAAGATGAGGAATTTCATGAAGCGGTGGAGTATGAAACTGATTGTGAGAAGTTAGAAGAAGTGGAAAAAGCTACTATCTCTCTGAATGCAATTGCAGACATCACATATTACACCACTATGAAGGTGCGTGGAGTCCATGGAAAACGAACTCTATACATCTTGATCGATTCCGGTTCTACACACAATTTCATAGACAAGAAAGTAGTAGATATGTTGGGTTGCAAGCTCAAGAGGCTGGCCGAGCTAAAGTGCCTGTAGCAGATGGCAGTAAGATAGGCGTTTGTAGGAAGATAAAAAACTTCCAGTGGCAATTTCATGGTCATCAGTTTCAATCTGATTTCATGGTTATTCCATTGGGGTGTCATGATATAGTTTTAGGAGTACAATGGCTAGCTCAGCTTGGTCCTATCCCTTGGGATTTTGACAAATTGAAGATGAGTTTTAAATGGGTCCAAAGAAGTTATTACTGACTGGTATTCAACCATGATCAGTACGAGAAGTGAAGGGTAAGAAGTTGGACCAACTCAAAGAAGCAGAGATGCAATTATATATGATATACGCATTTGAAGACAATGAAGTTGATCCAATGAGTTTATCAGTACTGGGAGTTAATACAGAGGAGGAAGAGCAGAACAAAAGAATAGAAGTGTTGACTGAAGAGTATGCAAATATCTTTCAGGAGCCGACTACGTTACCTCTTTTCAGAGACAAATACAATCATAAGATTGTATTGACAAAGGGAACTAATCCAGTGAATCAAAGGCCTTATAGATATGATGTATACCAGAAAGATGAAATAGATAAAATGGTGCAAGAATTGTTGAAGACTGGAATAGTTCAACCCAGTTCAAGTTCATATGATTCTCCTCTGGTGTTGGTAAAGAAGAAAGACAACACATGGCGACTTTGTGTTGATTATAGGAAGCTAAACAATATGACCCTTAAAGAACGTTTTCCGATTCAACTCATAGATGATTTGATGGATGAGATGGGAGGTTCTGCTGTCTACTAGAAGAGAGACTTGAGCGCAGGATATCATCAAGTAAGAATGGACAGAGGGGACATACACAAGACGGCCTTTAAGACACATAGCGGGCATTACGAGTACTTGGTGATGCCTTTTGGGTTAACTAAGGCTCCAAATACATTTCAAGGCCTGATAAATGATGTGTTCAAGGCATATCTGAGACGATTTGTCCTTATTTTCTTTGATGATATTATCATATACAGTTCTTCCATACGAGAACATGTTGATCATTTGAGAGCGGTATTTGAAGTGATGAGAAGGAATCAGATGTTTGCAAAGAGAAGTAAGTGTGCGTTTGCGACCACACGAGTAGAGTATTTGGGTCATTATATTCAGAAAGAATGAGTATCAACGGATCCAAATAAGTTGAAGGTAGTTGCAGAGTGGCCAGTCCCTAATAGTGTGAAGAAGTTAAGAGGTTTTCTTTGTCTTGCTGGTTATTATTGACGGTTTGTTAAAGACTTTGGTATCATCATATGCCCTTTGATAGTATTGATTTAAAAAATGGGTTCAAATGGAATGATGAGGCTCAGTTGGCATTTCAGAAGTTAAAAAGGTTTTGTGTTCTGCTCCGGTCTTAGCACTCCCGCGCTTTAATCAACCATTTGCTGTAGAAACAGACGGTTGTAGCAGAGGCATTGGGGCTGTGTTGATGCAGAACGGTCACCCTCTCGCATACATAAGTAGACATCTTTAAAGCAAACAACTGAGTCTATCAATCTATGAAAAAGAGTTATTGGCAGTGGTTTTTGCTTTACAGGAATGGAGATATTATCTGTTAACAAATCATTTTGTCATCAAACGGATCAACGAAGCTTGAAGTACACTTTGGAGAAAAGACTTAACACTCCAGTGCAGCAATATTGCTGACCCAAACTTCTCAAATTTGACTATGAGATTCAGTATAAGCAAGGAAAGGATAACGTCGTTGCGGATGCTTTATCTCGTGTGGAGGGAGCTGAGATTTTACATATAGCTATGTTAGTATTGGAGTGTGATTTACTGAAAAAATACAAGAGGCTTATGAAGAGGATGTGATAGTGAAGTCTATGATTGAAGAGTTGAAGAAGGATCCGAAGAGTAAGATATACTATGGTTGGATGCCAGACACACTCAGGAAAAGGAACAAGATTGTAGTACCTAATCTTATATCTTTGAAGGATTCAATTTTGGAATGGCTTCATGGCTCGGGTCAAAGCGATCAATCAGGGAGGGATGTGACTGTACAGAGAGTAAAAAGCTTGTCCTATTGGAAGGGAATGACTAAAGACATTGATACCACTCAAATTACCCTAAGGAGTGTCACTCTCATCAAAAGAGGTTCAGATGTAGTACTTAGGGATCTAATCCACAAGGAGCTAGGGAACAATTAAATCTAGTGTTTATTAATTCTAAAGGTTGTAAATGTCTAAATGAAATAGCAATAGTAACAAGCGAGTAAATAATAAATGTAACTTGGTTGAAAATGATATTAGATGCATACTATTCAGGTGTTGGAGATTATAATACCTAAAGATGCCTAACTATTGCATGCATGATATATTAGAGCTCATTCGCTTAACTCAGTGATCAGCTGTCGCATGTACTACTGGTTAACAGACTAGATCTCGTGTCTCAACGGTTAGTATGCAGACAACGAGAGAGTGTCGATCGATGGTCTAGTAAGACGTCGACCGATACACCTTTGCCAACGTTGATCGATTGTCAGTTGAGGACTTCGATCGACGGGTTCTAGCCAGGCCTATGCGCGATTATGAAATGCCCTACTAAGATGCTAAATTGGCGGTTAGCCCTCTCTAGCAATCCTAATATGATAGATAGATGTCAGGATGGGATAACAAGGGTGCTTGAGTATGCAATCCTATGATCAAGTTCTAGTTAGCAAGGCTAAAACAAGCAATGAATACAAATCTATCATGAATATCACAACAAGGCAGATCTATAGTTTGAGGCTAATCCCACAAACCTATCTGAACCCTGGATCTAACAGTTGAACTACTCAGACATAGCAAAGCAATTCATCATAATAAAAGAATAGAAACTCATAGTATAGATGAAAAGAAATAGAAACAAGGAGTTCCAATCACAAGTGATCTTCTCTCCCAAAATAAAACTTGTAACAAAACTAGGTCTAGAAAAAGCTCTGTTCTTCTGCCGTCAAAACACTTAGGCAGTATATATTCTACTATGTTAAAAACTCGTCAGGGCATTTTGGTAATTTGGCTTGGCCTTGGTTTTTAAGTCTGCTGAATCCAAAATGTCGCGTCTGGTGTCCCGACATCGATCGATGGTACTTGTGTACATCGATCGATATTAATCTTCATCTGTCGAGGCATTTTCTGATATCGATCGTCAGCACTGATGCGCATCGATCGATTGTTCTTCCTCTCGTCGACCTCTAAGTGGTCAGCTCGGGTGAAATGTCCTTTAAGCTCCAAAATGCTCCAAAGTCATAGCTTTACTCCGAAATGCACCTGAACCTGAAAACATACCTAGAAGAGTAGAAAACATATATATATATATAGTAAACACCTATATACCATGGATAAAAATTGGTCAAATCCAAGGTATATCAGACATTCAAGCTTATCTGCGTTCATGTACCGTTTGTCAGCAGTGTAAATATGACAACGAAGTTTCTCCGGTATTATTGCAGCCTTTACCTATTCCTGAAAGTGTTTGGTTAGATATTTCACTTGATTTCATTGATGGTTTGCCTTTATCATTCGGTAAATCTGTGATCTTGGTCGTAGTGGACCGATTTAGCAAGGCAGCACATTTCATGAGCCTTAGTCATCCGTATACAACAGTTTCTGTGGCTCAAACATTTCTGGATAATGTGTTTAAAATTCATGGATTCCCTCGTTATATTGTCAGTGACAAAGATGCAATGTTCTTGAGTCAATTTTGGCAGGAGTTGTTTACATTGTAAGGTTGTTCTATTCAAATGTCAACTGTGTATCATCCGAAGAGTGATGGTCAAACCGAAGTGGTTAATAGGTGTTTGGAGACATATCTTCGATGTATGACGAGTGATAAACCTAGCCTATGGAGCTGTTGGTTACCTCTTTCTGAGTTCTGGTATAATACGAGTTTTCACACTTCAACCCAAACCACTCCATATGATATAGTTTATGGACAGGTTCCTCCAGTTCATCTACTGTATATGCCATGAGAATCTAAAGTTCAGATGGTGGCTAAGCGTTTGCAAGAAAGGGAAGACATGTTGTTGATTTTGAAGTTTTACTTACTTCGTGCCCAACATCGAATGAAACATATTGCAGATAGAAGTTGGAGTGAGAGGTCTTTTGAGATTGGAGATTGTGTTTTCATCAAGCTACAGCCGTGCGCCAACAGAATGTGACTATACGTTCTTCTTAGAAGATTTCTCCGAAGTATTATGACCCTTACAAGTTCATTGATAAGCATGGATCTGTTGTTTACAAGCTCCAACTTCTGGTACATCTCCAGTCCATCTAATGTTCCGTGTGTCGCAGCTGAAGAAATTAATAGGGAATGTGCACACGTCGAATCAATTTCCTTTGGTTCTCTCTAACGTGGTGATTAAGGAACCGGAGTTTTTCTTAGATCGGAAGATGGCTAAACGTCAAGGACGTGCTGCAACAATGGTTTTGATCCAGTGGAAGAATCAGACTGTGGATGAAGCAACATGAGAGTATTTGTTTGATTTACAGAAAAAAAAATTGGCGTTCCAATGCTAAACTTGTGGCCAGGGTTGTGAAAGGAAGAAAGCTTTGTTACAGGAAAACAAAAGTGGTGACATGGCAAGGAGGTCGTTGAAATCGTTGGAGTTTGTTAGCAACAAAAAGTCAGGGACAATCGAAATAAAACACATGGCGTTGCGTGATTGGGTCTGCTCGTCTGTTGCGGATCAATGTTTAAAAACAGAGTTTTAGATTCTTTTCAATTCATTTAGAAATTTGTGTAAAACTCTTAAAATCTTGAGTACTTCTCTGTGTAAATCTCGAGTTCATTGTTGGGAAAAATTTTTCTACTTCACGATCTTTTGCAAGCGAGCTACGTTTAAGTATTTTAGGAACATCCATTCGGATTATCATTTCATCAAATACAGTTTTTATGTATCAATATCCTGCATCAAAGACATTATAAAGTGTCCGAAGAGAAGCTCTTTTCCCCAGCGAAAAATGTGTTTCTGCCCTAATTCGAAGATTTTAATGTTTTTGTTATGCAATTTTGGGGTTATGTTTCAATTTTAATTACGGGTTGGTTTAATATTAGTTTACGTATTTTTGGTTCTTTACTTTTATAAATTAGGTACTTGAATTAGTTTTAAACTCGCTATTAGGCTTGGAAAAAACTTTTACCAATGTTTTTTTTTTTTTTTGTAAAAGGGCTTTCAACTTTTACCAATGTTAGTTATGTTATGTTACTCGCGAGACTAATATAGATGCATGGCGATGGTTACTTAATTTGTGTATTCAAAAACTGATATAACTAAAAACTCTTTAATTCTTTTTGTGTATTTTTATGTACAGTACAAAATAGTTTGGGAATTTTTCTGGAAACTCAATAAGTTCAAATACTTTGTAGAAATTGTTGAAAAGTCAGTCATTAATGGGACTTACTGAATTTCTGTAGGCTAATTTTTTCTTTATGTCAAAAAGCTAAAATTATATAGTATAAAAATAATTTAAAACTGCTTCTAGTGAAAAAAATGCTCTAATTTAAATTACACCGAATTAATAATTTTTATTTTGAAGTCCAGCTAAGTATAATTATTTCACATAACAAAACAGGGGGACTGGTAGACTCTCTCTTCTCTCTAAACCTAGTGAGAGAGAGTGAGTCGCGGTGGTTCCCTACCGGTGAGAACCTTCTGGCTGGTGTAGTCTATTGACAAGTATGCTTTGACTCTGGTATACGGTAGTCCCCGTGATGCTGTGTAGCCGGCTCTGGATTCTAGTGGTTCGCGCTTGTCTCTGGTGGAACCATCCGGCGTAGTAGTTTGATCTCGGTTGGTGTTGAAGTTGTGATAAGAAGATCATGGGGTATGGTCTTAGGATTGGCGTGTTCTGTCTCAAGTTTGGTTAGCGATGGCGCTAACTGATCAATTACGGGTTTTGGTCTGAGTTTTTTGGATGAGATCTCGATTTTAATCGATTGATTCTCTCTGAAATTCAGATTGTCTGGCTTACTGCTGAATTTCCTAAACCTCCAATACAGTTGTTGGAGGTGGCTTTTCGGTGGTTGTGGGTGAAGTCCCGGTGGAATCCGGTGTTTAACTGCTTTGTTTGGTTGGTGATGGCTATTATGTCGGAGAAGATGATGGAGGGTGGTGTTCCTGGTGTGACGCCGGTGTGATTCGGTGGTTCCGGTGCATCGCCGTTTGGTCTCCGGCGTAGAATCTCGAATTGACGAAAGCGGTGAAGGAGAAAGGACGCGTGGTCCCTCGTGGTGTGAGTTTCAGACACTTGTTCCGTTTCTTTCTGATCTCCACACGTGGTTGGGTTTGTCCTTTGTTTGGGCTTTTGTCTTTATTTTATGTTTTTTTATATCTTTTGTATAGGCTTCTGTTTGGGGCTTCGGCCTGTTAATAAAATCAGATGGCAAAAAAAAAAAGTATAATTGTTTCACATTCAAAAGGGGAAGTTACGAGAAATAAAAAATAGCGAAAAAAATCTTGTTACTTTTATCTTTTTATCTAAGGACAATATTTTAAAAGGTTTATACTGTGTTTTGACACACACATAATGACATAAATATGGTAAAATGGCATAATCCCAGAAAAAGTTAAAGAGTAACGGCTGCCGTAGAAGAAAATCAGACAGTAACGGTTGCAAACATTTATTAAATAAAGAGGTCAAGCTAGATATTATTGTGTGACTTGTGTCAGATCACAAATTGCTATCATAAGATACAAAAGACGACTGATTGGGACCATTGGGTAGTAGAATACAGTGGTAATAACACGTGTAACAATCATTATCTCCTTGCATAACTTCCCATGCTTTTCCGTAACATACCTTATTTTACTCTTTAAAAATTAAATTACCTTTAATAACATTAGTTTTTGGGAAGAAAAAACAAACAAAACAAACGTTTCTTTTTTTTTTAACAACAACAAAATTTTTTTTAGATTTTATGTCAAAATATCAATGAGTGTATCAACTAGTTAGTCTCACTCTTCATCTCTTCCAACTGGGATTTTTATGAGTGTTAAAAAGAACTAAATATACATTATGTCATTAATTCCATAGATTTTCCTCGTTGCAATTAATTAGTTTCTACTCCCGCTGTTCCTTAATATTACATATTCTGGAAAAAATTGTTTTAAAAAAATTTATTTTTTACATTTTCAAGTAGGGGTGGGCGTTCGGGTACCCGTTCGGGTTCGGATCGGGTATTTCGGATTTTCGGGTATTTCGGTATAGAGGTGTAGAACCCGTTAGGGTATTTCTATACTTCGGGTCGGGTTCGGGTATTTTTAGTTCGGATTCAGTTATTTCGGATCGGGTTCGGATATTTAGATTTTGAAAAAAAAATTAAAATTTTCATTTCTTAAATTTCTTGTATTTAAGAATATAAATTTTACTTAACTTATTTTTATTTTTAATAGATTAAATGGTTAATAGATTTGGACATAACATTTTAAAACTAAAAATGCATTAATTTAATTATTGTTTTAAAATTTTGGATGTAACTTTTTGTTAATTTTTGAAATAAAAAAACTTGACATGCTTTTTAAGTGAGTAGCAAATCATTTTTTCCGGAATTGTATGTATATCATATGAACTTAAAGTATGTGTATTATTAATATAATTATTTTATATAAAATGAGATATGTAAACTAGAAATATAAGGTTAATTATACATATGTTCGGTTATCTTCGGATATCCATTCGGTTTCAGATATTATCCATTCGGGTTCGGGTATCCAATCTCTCCTAATTCAATACCTGTTCGGGTATTTTGTTACTTCGGTTCGGATTTCGGTTCGAATTTTTCGGATCGGGTTCGGGTGCCACTTCGGATATCGGATAAAGTGCTCACCCCTCTTTTCAAGACATGTTTTATTAACTAAATGCAAATTTCAAAAAACTTAATTGCACTTACTGAATTTTTATTGGCTTAAAATTATGGAACAAAGATAAACACCAAAAATTATACAAATTTAATGTGTTTTATTAAAATGTGTGTAAAAAGCTAGAATATGTAACATTAAGAAACAGAGGGAGTATTTGATAAATGATAATCAGTATAAAGTTTTTAGTCAAAAAAATAATAAGAATAATGATAATCAGTTTAGAGCTTATTTCATTGCCATATTACTTTGTATTACATGTTGTAGAATAGCTTAATATTAAAAACATTAACAAAATATAATTTTAAAATATTGACCAAAACACATAACAAAATTTAAGAAAAAAGGAAAATATTAATAAATAAATATTTTCTGTGAAAATAGTATACCTTAAAAGGTTCAAAAATACTAGTATACTTGCATGTCTATAAAAGAAATTTATATTGCAACTAGTACAGTATATTTTGTTATATATGATAAAATAGATATTTTATTTTATTTTTTTTTTTAAAAAACTTTGTTATGTATGATATCAAGTATATTGCTAATGTTGATAATAAATAAATTAAAAGATGCAAAATATAAACCACGTGTCATTATAAAAATAAAGTAAGTAAAAAACACAGTGAAGATCTCTAAAAAGAATCTGTCATCAAAAATAAAAATATTATAATATAAATATTTTAGATTTTGAGCGATTTTCCTTAAAAGAATTTACTTAAAAACTTTGGCTAGATCTTTCAAAGCTTTTTAAAAAATCTTTTTTATTATAATATTGTTATTTTTGATGAAAGATTTTTTTTTATGATTTCTAATGATAATGGCATGATACCTTCTTACATTGGGTGATATATATATGGTATTCTTCTCGTATATGTCTTCCTCTCTTCCAATGACTATATCTCAATTTTGTTTTCCATAGCCTGTACGTGTTCCTTTCTGTTCGTCTTGAGGTATTGTTTATTTCTTTTTCTTTGCATTTCAGTTCTTCACAAAATTATGTACGTGCTTTTTTTTGTAAGAAACAACAGACTTAGTCTTTTTTTCTAGATAAAGAGTGTATACCATACTGAATTTCAATATATGACCTCCTGTATATTTTATATATATATTATATATATATAAGTTCTATTTCATCACATCCGAAATCTCTCTTCATTGCTTGTATTTATCCAAAGAGTTTTTGGCTTCTTTGATTTCAGTTATATCATTATATGTTGTTGATATTTCTTGAATTTGAGTTTTGGTATCTTTTGAAAAAAATTTACTTTGTTTGGTATCTCGTTATTTATATCAACGTGAAAATTTATATGAATTTCTTATGCTGTTATTTTGATCGATTCACTTCTATGATTTTATTTTGGATTTGAAAGTGTTCACAAGTTTTTCTTGTATATATATGTCGATTTATTTATAATTTACTTACACATATTCTTCCAGAAACATACAAATTGTTGTTGTTGTTTTTTTGATAATTGTTTTCTTTGTTTTTTAACAATTTGTTGTTTTCGAATAAGTTAATATCAAAACTCAGCCATTTGATACAAAAATATACGGACCTTCTTTAGCAAACATACTTTTGCAAATATATTCTCAGTCGAACTTTTTCATTCGATAATTTAAGTTGTTCCTTAAACATTGCAGTTGCTGTTTGTTTTATAGATTGACGGTATTTCAAAAGGGTTTATTTGTCAAATAACCAAAAAAAAAATGAAAATTAGATTTTTGGAGAGAGAGTAGAGAGAGATAAGAAGAGAAAATAGGAGAGAGGAGGGAATTTTGGTTAGTTAGTGTATTTAAGTTTTTTTCATGTATATAGAGTGCAATTTCCCATTTCAAAATACATAACCATACATTTTTTTTGTTGTAAATATCAAGTTAACAAGCCCATACATTTTATTCTCGATCGTTTAGTCAGGAAAATCAGTCAATATGGATTTGTATGACGATATCTTCAACGATCAACTATTGCAATTGAGTCCTTTGCGCTTCTCTCCGTCACCAGAACCATTTGCTTCGTTGACGGTATACTTTTCAACTATTTATTTATCACATTTTAATTTCTTTATGAAAACTCTATTTGTGGTATAGATGATGCTGATAAAGTTAAATTGTTGGCCTTGTGCAATATAAAGGAGTTTCTGCAAGACCCTCTTATGGAAGAAACTGAAAATGTGGATGGAGAGGATGTTGGATTTATCAATAGTTCTGCTATAACCGAAGCTAATCCCTCAATGGGTATACCATCCCCAAATCTAGTCCCATTTCCAGAGACATTAACACTAGTGCAAAATCAATCAGATCATCATTTTTTTCTCAATCAAAACATGTTGGATTCTTTTGAGCAAGAGCCAGGTGTTTTTGCAATGGTAAAGTGAACATTACATTTTATTTATTTTTCTTGATTTTGTCCTTTTTTTTCTTTTTCTTTTCTTGATCATCAGTAATTTTAGCTAGATAGAGTTTCTACTATATGACAGCAAAAGTAAACCATCAATGATTTTCTTCGACATAAACCATCAAGGGTCATATACAAATAATTAAATTCGTTTTCATTTCCTCTAAGCAGCCACAGCAATCATTAGTATGCAATCCAAAGGGGTGTTTACAAGGAAACTTAACAAACGGACAATTGGATCAGCAATCTTTGTTCAATCGAATCACAATGAATCCCTTCCAGGAAACAAATGACTCTACAATGGTAAGTAAAACATTTTTCTTATCATCAATTATTTTAAATTAGTTTTGATAAAAATGTATTCATGAGCCAGATAGAAAATGGTCGACCAATCGAAGAAGGAAACAGTGGATATGCACATCCAATGATGACTCAATCTTTTGAGTTACCAAATCATCTTCAAGAGCAGTTTTTATCATTGCCTTCGTATGTAAACTAATTAATTCATTTTTTGTATATAATTTGTAACATGTTGTTCTACAGGTTTTAATATGGATATTATTTTCACGAAAACAGATCACAAAGTTACCTGTCAGAACCGATGTACGAGCACGGCCTAGTTGCTTCACATTTCAACAAGTATGACCAGCAACCGCCTACGTTAGTCTTACCTAACAGGGAAGATGGGGCTCTGGTCCCAAGTATGGATAAAAATTTGGCTAGGTAAGATTAAATCTTTACTTTAAACAGACAAATCTTTCATGCTTTTATTTTACTTTAATTTGTTACTTAGATTTACTTACCAAATCATTTGTGTTTCCATGCATGCAGGACAAACTCTGCACCGAATCAGATCTCTGTGACCCTTCCTCTGCCTCAAATGACATCGAACTCTACAAGGTATCCAATCCGAACTTAGTCGATCACTTAATATAATAGAAGGGAAATAATAAATTTGTGTGCTCGAAATCTTCAGTTATTAAATTTAAAAACGTAGAACATTATAATTTACAGTCCTCATTTTCATAGGAATCAAGGAAATGTACAAGAGCGAGTAAATCAGCCTACGCCAGGAAGTAGATACCCTACCCTCGAAACCTATGCTCGTGCACAAGGACTTCCATGCACGAAAGCATTTGCTCCCATCGATGTACCATATTTTTAGTTCGATGAACGAAACTGTTTTGTGTTTATTTTTCTTATAAATTTTTATTTATTATATATTTATTCACAACAGTTTAACGTTTTGGGGCGTCGACAAAGAAATGACCAAAGTCGATTTGAGCATGAAGAATCTTCATCTGCTGCTCAACGAAGGGTATTTTTTTCAAAATATATACATATGAAAGTTATGCTACAAAGATCAACTGGGAAAGAGGATTCATATGCTTTAATTAAATAATGCAGAGAATCTTCATGCCAAACCGAAATGATAATTTAACTGCAGCTAACCTCGTTCAAGAAAGGTACACTTCCATTACCTTTTCATTTATTGTTACATGTTTCATCTATTTTTATAATTAATTTAATATTTATCTGAAGTGGTTTATTCATCAGTCATTTATTTCATTGAAAATATTTAATCCAGACTACGAATCAGTTTAGAATTAGGTACTCCTTTCCATTTTTTCTAAAAATAATTTGTTTGAAATTTTACTATTGAAAAATTAAAATTTTGGCATCGCCAGAGATAAGGGATCAACACATGAACCGAAAACGTAGATTGCTAAAGCGTGGCTAGTCTAAACCCACTTCGATGGAAGCTATGATAGTCATGTGTAATTACAAAAAAAGTAGTAATATGTTTTTAAAAAGGATGAATGAAAAATAATAATTTTAAAATACAGTCACGTACATACGCAATTTTACGAATGTAACTAATCAACATATTTATTTTTCTATTTCAGGTTGCAAAATACATTGTATAGTCAATTGTATGCGACTCTCGGTTTAAAAATTGATCCCCACTTGAGGAATTTTGCTCCATTGCCTAAGAAAAAGAGCAAATAATTTTATGTCCTTTTAATCTATTTATTAACTTAAACTTATTATGCTGTTTTATATTTTTTTTTTGTGATTTCGAACAAGAAAGAACGAAATACAACGTTGGTGTTTAATCTATTTATTAACTTAAACTTATTAAGACAATTCTCTCAAATAATAATTTTTAAGTTTTTATCACAAAAATAACATTTAAAAAATTGACCAAAATAGCCTCTTTTTATTTTGAAATTTTTAATTTTTAATTTTTATTTTTTAAATTTGAAATCCTATCTTCAAAATTTCACCCCTTAACTCTAAACTCTAAGTGTATATTAGTTAACCTTAGAGTAAAAAAGTATTTTTACCCTTTAATAAAACTTCTTTTGGTCATTTTTCTCATTGAAGTCTATTTTTATGACAAAAACGTAAAATGACTACCATAGAGAATTTCTCAACTTATATTTTGTGATTTCGAACAAGAAAGAACGAAATACAACGTTGATGTTTAATCTATTTATCAACTTAAACTTCTTAGGGCATTTTTCTCAAATAATCATTTTTAAATTTTTGTCACAAAAATAACCTTTAAAAAAACGACCAAAATAGCTCCTTTTTATTTTGAAAATTTTAATATATATATTTTTTTAATTTGAAACTCTATCCCAAAATTTCACTCCTTAACTCTAAACTCTAAATCTAGATTAGTTAACCCTAAGATAAAAATGTACTTTTACCTTTTAATAAAAATTCTTTTGATCATTTTTCTCATTGAAAGCTATTTTTATGACAAAAACTTAAAATGACTATCATAGAGAATTTCTCAACTTATTATGCCATTATATATATATATATATATATTAATTTTTTGTGATTTCGAACAAGAAAGAACGAAATACAACGTTGGTGATGAATTGAACACTACTGTTCTTCTGGTATACCTTTTTTTTTCGAACAACTGATTGATTAATACTAGAGGTTTTTAAGCAGAGTACAAGTCCGACAGAGCCCTATTTGCGAGAAGGTCAGCTGCGGTGTTGTTTGAACGTGGAACATGCGAAAAGGAAAAATCAGAGAGATAACAAGTTAAGCTCTGGACGTCCTGAAGAATTTCAAAAAGTCCCTTGATAGAATCTCTCCCGTTGATGGCTCGGATGAGGATCTGAGCGTCCAACTTGAGGATTAGGGAGTTGAAGCCGTGTTCTCGTGCTTGATACAAGGCTTCTCTGACTGCTAGCCCTTCTGCGACTAGTGGGGAAGATACCCATTCCTCTGTTTTGCTGCCTTGATGTAGTCTTTGTCCGTTAGTGTCCGTGAATATTCAACCGATGCCTGCAGTTTTTGTTTCTTCTTTTCAGGCTGCATCAGTGTGGACCGTAACAGCACACTGGTGTTGGTCTTGCCGAAGGAGCCGTGGGATCGGTACAGTCATCTGGTTTGTGCTTCCCGTCTGGGCTTCCGTCCATTCACGGGCGTCAGCTATAGCTTTGGATAGTGTCTCTGTTTCAGTGAAGCGTCTGTTCTCATAGATTCTTTGATTCCTTTCTAGCTAGATTAACCAAACAATCCATGGGAACAGAGAGCCATTTGTTACTCCAGTTGTTGGTAGGTTTGATAGTTTTTTAGATGCTTGCAGCTCCGTTGTGAAGCTTGTTGCATTTGTTAAGGAAGCCCGGTGTGCTATAGGTGCGAGAGACCATATTGTCTTTGCATAGTTGCAGGTCAAGAACAGGTGATTTGCAGTCTCTCTCAAGCTGCAGAAGGTACATTTCGAGGAGTCCATAAGGCCCCTAGTTTCCAAATTATCCCCCAACAGCAGGGCTCCTCTCATTATCTTCCATATGAAAACTCGCAGTTTAGGCGGCAGTGGCAAGAGCCATACATCTTTCATCCAGTCGCATGGTTGTTAGATAGGTCGGTTGGGATCTGCATCTTCCAAGTTCTTCAATCCAGAATAGTATCCAGTTTTAGTGGAGTATTCCCCATTCATTGTGAGGAGCCAGTTGAAAGAATCTGCGGTTCCAGGTTTGCTAGGCTTGATGCAGAAGATGTCATTTGCTTCTGTCGGAAGTAGTTTGTAGACGAGTGATATATAGTGTTTTTGGCATTTTGTATATATGTTTTCTAATTGGTTTTCAAATCTTTATCGAGTATTCCCAGTCCTTTTCGAGTCATTACAGGTCTGGAGTTGCATTGGATAGGAGATGGACCAACTGGAACAAAAGAGGCAGAAAACAATGCAATTTGGTGATTTTCACGCAAAACAGTCGAGCGGAGCGACCTGAGTACCTGTTCCAGCGGCAGAGATTTTTAAGAAAGTTTCCAAATGTTTCGGGATTTTACCTAGGGCTTTCCCCTTTTTCTCCTTGGCCGCCACAGACCTGCATATCTATCTTTTCTTATTATTTTATACATACTACGTTACTTTTTAGAGAGATTTGAGAGGGAGAAAACTTGTACTCTTGTTAAGGGAGAATAATCTCTATACCCTTTGGAGAAGATTTCTAAACCCTTTTTGCTTTCTATTATTTATTCAGAAATGTTTTCTTCATCTGTTATCTCTGTGTTTTCTCTGTTCATGGCTGAGTAGTCACCGAGTTAGTTTAGGGTTCTAGGATTTTGGATTCGTGAGCTGAAGCATAAATAAGTCATCTTAAGATTGTCTACATTCACATATGTTCATATTGCTTGCATTGAACCGATCACTTAGTGCATGAATTAGGGTTAATCAATATAGCTAGCCTTTAATTGATTACTTGATATGATTTGAATAAGCTTTGCATCCCTAGTCAGTGATAGTAGATATTAGGATGTATTGTGAACATATCGACTTGATCTTTTAAGCTTGCTATCGCATCTTGATTCAAATGAGAGTTTAGGCATCAAGACCAATTTGCAAAGGAATCAATACCACGAGAGTGGGTTGATTCAACCTGAGTGATCCGAGTTTAGACTTGTTATACACTGGACTTGAATAATTGCTTGGCATGCGATTTCCATACCTGAAGAAGAAAGTCCAGACTAGCGCCTTTAAATCAATTCAAAACAACCTCATCTTGTTACTTTTTCTTTAAGTTATTTACTTATTTAAAAACCTCCACTTTGTTTTAGCTTAATTCTGATCCCCTAAAGATAAAGTGTAATCGTTGGTCTTTGTGGATTCGATCCTAAAGTGCTACATCGACATACCATTCGATTATGGTAGTGTGCACATTAGGTTAATTGGTGTGCGTATACACGTAATATCAACGAGCTCCTTGTTCCATTATGTCGTATCTGGCATCATCAAGTCTGCAACTTTGAGGTTAATCGATGACGCTTCTGGTGGTCCTATCAGTTGGAGCATCTTCTCAGTTGAGCACCCTGCATCGTACCAGACGCTAGTGTTTTGTCCATCCCCGATAGTCCTGGTTGTATTCTCAAGTAGCAGGTTTCGGCCACACAAGATGCTTCACCATCCATGCGAGCACGCGTTCGATGGTTGAACCTGCAGGAAGGACTCATATTTGCAATATTTCCCAAGCAATACTCTAGCTAACAGACATTCCGGGTTCTTTAAGATACGCCATCCTTGCTTTCTTAAGAGTGCATCATTGAAGGTTTCGATATCGCGAAAACCCAGGCCTCCTTCGGTCTTTGGCTTTGCTAGTTTTGTCCATGCGATCCAACACATTTTCCTCTTCTCAGGGCTGTCATCCCACCAGAAGCGGGTCAGTGCAGTTTGGATTCGGTTGGTTTAGCTTTTCGGAAGTTTGAAGCACATCATGGAGTGGGATGGAGTCGCGGATAGCACTGACTGTAACATCACCATCTTCCCTCCAGCCGAGAGTTGGTGTGTGCTCCAACTAGCTGCTTTCTGATTAATGCGATCCACAATCGATGTAATCATATCTCGTTTCCTCCGGTCAAAGTGCTCGGGTAAGCCTAAGTATTTGCCCACACCCCCTTCTTTCGAGATTCCAAGGCTGTTCTTTACTCTTTCTCTTATCTTTGGGGGAGGGGGGGGGGAGGGGGGGGGGGGTTTATGTGTACAGTATTGCCTCAAAGCCGAATTTGTACAGTATTGCCTCGATAAAATTCCATTCAAGCCGGTCATAGGCTTAGTTCATGTCAGTTTTCACAGCCATGGTGCAATATTTTGTTGCTCCCGATATCTTCAGGTAGTGCAACGTTTCATGCGTTATCATGATGTTGTCCGTGATAACTCTACCGGCAATGAATGCTGATTGATTCTCTGAGATGATCAAGTTTAGCATTGGTTGTAGCCGTCTCGTTAGGATCTTGGATATGATTTTGTAGTAGACGTTGCACAGAGCAATGGTTCTATATTCCGCTACTGTTTTGGGAGAGCTAATCTTTGGAATCAGCCTGATATGAGTGAGGTTGATGCCTTGCGGCCAAACTCCATCTCTGGGGGGGGGGGGGGGGGGGGGGGGGTTTATGTGAGAAGGTGATAGTAGACTTATTGGGGTTGATGGTTTGACCTGAAGTTTCTTCGTATGTTTGGATCATTAACTTCAGTGCTGCTACACTCCTCTCGTTTGTCCTCGTAAAGAACATGGTATTGTCTGCGAAGAGGAGGTGGTTGATCTTGGGGCTACCTCTCGCTACCTGTAATCCTGAGAGTGTTCCGAGACGTTGTGTAGCTGCACAAAGTCCCGATAAGACCTCGCTACAAAGGATGAACAGGAACGGTGAGAAGGGCTCGCCCTGTCTTATCCCACAGGTAGGTACAACCAGTCATTGGGCGTTGCCGATTAGAAAGATTGAGTATCGGACTGTGGTCAAACAGCCCATGATCAGTCCACAGAAAGTCTCGTGAAAGCCGAATTTGTACAGTATTGCCTCGATAAAATTTCATTCAAGCCGGTTGTTGGGGTCAAAAACGGTTACGACGGAATTACCATCCGAAAATCCTCAGAGATCGTATTTCCGAAAGAGTTAAAGAAGGGATGTAATTTTCGTAAAAATAAACTATACGAGGTTATTTCTACGAAGAAGTATTCTTTGGGATTCAAACCAAACGATCGTCCCGCTCGGTCACTACGTAGCAACCAAGCTCGGGCCAAAGCTCGGTCGCTACGTAGCGACCGAGCAATCGTCCCGCTCGGTCGCTACGTAGCGACCGAGCTCAGCCAAGCTCGGTCGCTACGTAGCGACCGGGCGATCGTCCCGCTCGGTCGCTACGTAGCGACCGAGCTCAAGCCAAAGCTCGGTCGCTACGTAGCGACCGAGCGATCGTCCCGCTCGGTCGCTACGTAGCGACCGAGCGATCGTCCCGCTCGGTCGCTACGTAGCGACCGAGCGATCGTCCCGCTCGGTCGCTACGTAGCGACCGAGCTCAGCCAAGCTCGGTCGCTACGTAGCGACCGAGCGATAGTCCCGCTCGGTCGCTACGTAGCGACCGAGCTCGAGCCAAAGCTCGGTCGCTACGTAGCGACCGAGCTCAGCCAAGCTCGGTCGCTACGTAGCGACCGAGCGATCGTCCCGCTCGGTCGCTACGTAGCGACCGAGCTCAAGCCGAAGCTCGGTCGCTACGTAGCGACCGAGCACTCGTTTCGCTCGGTCGCTACATAGCGACCGGGCTCGAGCCAAAGTTTGGTCGCTGTGTAGCGATTGAACCTTTCCGAACATCGATACGACACCAGTCCTTGCATTCTCGTCAAACCTTCGAATGCTATCTCCCGAAGACCGTAGCAAGCTCAGTCTATGTTTCCCGCTATTCTAATTCATCGATCAAACTTCGCGGATTAGAAACCGCGGAAAACTCGTAGTAAACGCGTCGAGTCGGAAGACGGCCCAAAGAGACCTAAAACACGACTCGAGGCCCATCCTACGATTTTTCCTAACCAAAAGCCCGTGAACCACAGCATGGTTCGCGCTTGGCCCGCGAAGAAGGATAAATGTTAAGTTTCCGCGGATAAATACGGAAGTTTTGAAGATAATTGTGAAGATCGGGAAAAATGGAATATCTCCATTTTTATGCTATGACGGCTTAAGGGCAGAAGAGTAAAAGCGTAAACCGACCTTGGAGCTAGTATATAAGGAGTCCTAGGCGAGGAGCACAGGGGGGAACTTTTTCAGAGCAAACTTAGCACTTAGAGCGATTTAGGCAACTTTCCGTTTTTGTTATTTCGAGCTGCGACTCAATTAGGTTTAGCCGTCTTAGGGTTGCTAGAACTAGGAATCTCGCCGACAGCTCTCGAGCCCAGGCTTATACCTTGTTGTAACGCTCATACGCAGATTCGGAATAAGATCTATTTTGCTCTCTTTTCGATTTCTTATTTTTATCGTTGTTATTCTCGTGTTCTGATTGCTTGACGTGTGGTAATTAACAGATATCCGGGTCCTCTGGGAAACTAGGGTTTTCTTAGTTTCCTTATTTAAACGGAAATCGACAGTGCGAATTTCGGTTCCCACAGTTTGGCGCTAGAAGGAGGGGGACTTACGGATCAATCTAACCCGCAAAAGCCACACACAGTCAGACATGTCAACCAACGACGCGGATAACGTGCAAACTCCCCTTAACGGAGGCAGCGGCACCGATCTCCACACTCCGGTAGCGGACGTATCTGCGGCCAACGCGCAAGCCAACGCCGCGACTCTCGAGGAGTTTAAAAAGATGTTCGCCACCTATGAAAAAAGGTCGGAAGAACAGGATAAGCTCGTGAATACCTTGACCAAACAGGTTGAAACCTTAACGGCAAGGACCCAAGCTATCCGTCCCCGCGGAACCACCAAAATCCGCGGGAAGAGGCTCGATTTCGCCACCCCACTCGATAGAGCAGGAGTCGCGCGGGAACGACCTTCCGGTCAAAACCCCAGCGAGAAGTCTCCCATCGAGAAGGGGAACTCTGAAAGTCTTCCGCTCCCTGCAAAGGACTCGGAGGATAACGAAGCCGAACACATTGACCTGGACCCTAGCGATGTCTCCAACGACAGCGACGAGGATGGCGACAGACATCCAAGAAGGACCAGAAGCCGATCCGCTCGGGAAGGCTCCCCGTTCGAAAAACCAATGACGGAAGAAGAAGAAGTCGCCTATTGGAACGAACAAGAGGAGCTGGCCGAAAGGCAAACCGAGCTCACTCGCAGTAAGCGCCGACAGGCTCGGAAATCCTCTGACGAGACATCGGATATCCGCGATCTTCGCGACTACATCACCAAGACTGCGGCAGAAGTGAGAGCCGTAAAGTCTCAAATCCATCATGCTACTAGTGCCGCCCCCGAGATCGATCGACTGCTGGAAGGAGCTCGAAAGACCCCCTTTACCAATCGCATTTCGGACATGAGGGTGTCCGATCCGGGAAAGATCAAAGTACCGAAGTACGATGGTACGGCCGATCCGAAAGCGCACCTTCAGGCTTTCCACATCGCGATGGGAAGAGCAAGACTGAAGGACGGCGAAAAGGATGCCGGCTATTGCCGCCTGTTCGTCGAAAATCTTGAAGGAGCAGCGCTCGAATGGTTCGCACGCCTTCGTCGCAACACCATCGGGAGTTTTCGACAGCTCGCATCGGAATTCCTCAAACAGTACTCTGTATTCATAGACAGGGAAACCTCCGATGTTGATCTCTGGAGTCTCTCCCAGAGGGAAGACGAACCCCTCCGCGAGTTTATCAGCCGATTCAAATTGATAATGTCCAGGGTCAGCGGGATAAGCGACAAAGTGGCCATCGACGCGCTGAGAAAGACGCTCTGGTACAAGTCGAAATTCAGAAAATGGATAACTCTCGACAAACCGCGAACGATCCAGGACGCCCTCCACAAAGCAACAGACTATATCATAGTGGAGGAAGAAACTAAAGTCTTATCGCAAAAACATAAGCCGGCAAGACCATCCTCGAAAGACGCAGATCCGAAGGGGAAAAAGAAGAACTCTCGTAACGACAAGTACGTCCATCACGAGGGGGAAGATCTCCAAGGGGCGCATAACTATGCGATCAGTTCGGATCAAGGCCGGACCACGGGCAACACATGGACTCGCAATCAAGGGTATGACGAGAACACCTTCTGCGAGTTCCACCAATCCCGAGGACACTCCACGACTAATTGCAAAGTCTTAGGAGCAAGACTGGCCGCGAAGCTGCTCGCTGGAGAGCTTTCGGAAGTAACTAGCGTCAAGGATCTCATCCTCGATTCTGATCGGCCTCCAAAGACGGACAGAAATCCGCCCGCCGAAAAATCTCCTCAACGAAACCAACCTGGGGATAAACGCGGTAGGAGGCCGGATGACAAAGGGAACGATAACAATCGTCGCAGAGTCAATATGATCATCGGAGGATCTCAATACTGCGGCGATACCGTGTCAGCCATCAAGGCTTACCAACGGAAGGCAGAATCAAGCGCAAAATGGCCTACATGGTCTCCTCCTCGAGACGGCCAAAATTGCTCGATCACCTTCACGGAGGAAGAAGCCGGCGGTATCGACCAACCTCACTGCGACCCTCTCGTCATAGATCTCGTCATACGAGATTTAGAAGTCGGAAGGGTACTCGTCGATACGGGAAGCACGGTCAACGTAATCTTCCGCGACACTCTCAATCGGATGAGTATCGAACTCGGAGAGGTAATTCCGACGCCAAAACCACTCACGGGTTTTTCAGGCGAAGTGTCGATGACTCTCGGGTCAATCCAATTGCCAGTCATGGCCAAGGAGATCACGAAAATCGTCGAATTCGCGGTAGTCGACCATCCCGCTATCTACAACGTGATCATGGGAACCCCATGGCTCAACGCCATGCAGGCAGTTCCGTCAACTTACCACCTGGGTCTCAAGTTCCCAACGCCGAGCGGAGTCGCGGCCATCTGGGGATGCCAAAAACAGTCGCGACTATGCTTCCTCGCGGAGCATAAGTTAAGGCAAATCACGGCTTCTGCAAACGGCAAACGCGCGAAGATAGATCGATCTTCGGCCAAAAGCACCCCGCACAAGGACGAAGTAAAATCGTCTGTCAACGCAAACGCATCGGACGTCGAAGCTCGACATAAATCCGAAGCCCACGCGACAACTCAACCGGAACATCCGGAAAATAGCGTCGACCCAGCCACGATCGACACGGTCAAGGCGGACATCGCGACACCAACCGCCGAGTAAGAACACTCGCGGCATGAAACAGAACTACGAGATGGCTTGATCCTCGAAAGGGGTACGTAGGCAGCTTGTCAAAAGACGAGTTCAGCTATCCCCCTCTCTAAAAAGGGGGGGGGAGTGGGTGCGTATACTCGTATACTCCCACAATCGCCATTATTGTAATCGAGTTTTTAGAAACATAAAAATTTTTACAATATACACTGTCTTTTTATCGAAAACGCTTACGCTTCAGTTTACGCTCGTCTGCGGCCTCATCCGGCCCAAAAATCGTAAAGATTATCACCTTTCAAACACGCATAATCCTCGAAAATAACTGCGAGACGTCGCAAAAAGTTAAAATTCGAGGACAATGCTAAACAAATTGTCCGAACGCGACCACTAAAAACCTTACACCCCGTTCGTCGATTGGCCCCGACGAACACGCCAGCCGTCTTAAACAAACGCAATCCGATCACTCTTTTGATCTTTAAAAACGTCCAGCACAAGGACAAAAGCGCGCTACAACAAAAATCCGAAATTTTGGTTTAGCACTTCCAGATTCTGAGAAGATGCTCGATTCGTACCATACAAGTCATATAAGCCGAGAACATATCGCGGACTTTAAACCGGTGCGAGTCAGGAAGAAATCGCAACAGGAAAAACGATAGCCGGCTAGTCACCGCACAAACCTTAACCGAAAGTAAACCTAGGTCTTGCCCTAAACCCAACGCTCTGGTCTCAAACATCTCAAGGCATGATATCTAAAAGATACGAGATCATAAACCATGCCTCTCCGTTCGTATCTCAATGTTCTCGAAAATCGTAAAGACAGATAAATTTTTACGAAAATCACGAACGAACCAACAGATCGAACGTCTAATTAGAACTACATACGAGACGACAACTCGTATTTACTTCAACCCTACTCAGGAAAAACTCGAAACGAAACATTTATCATATAAATAAACCGCGTAAAGCGGCAAGGGATTCAAAGCCACCAACGGCCAGTCCCGGAAATACAAATACGGCCATCGTGGCCTAAACGAAATCCAAATTCAAAGGGCCACATTCGACCGAAAACAAGGATAACTGATCCATCCCTCATAATCCAAAGTCGAAGTCCCCGGACAACGAAGCACCAAACGCATCCGCAGGACGATCCACTTCCTCGCCACCGCCGTGAAAATCGATCGGGACCTCCTCGGTATCAGGAGAAACCGGGATGGAATCCCAGAACCCTTGAATCCTCTCGTCGATCGGAGGGATAAGCGCCTCAGCGTGGGCACGGTCACTCATCCCACTCTTCATCAAGCTCATTTCTTCTTCAAACACATAGTCGTCGGCTTGCGTCCTCCAAAGACTTCCGACCGAACCACGGCACTCGCGAAAGTCGCCCACCGAGGTAAAGGCATTCTTAAGATTCCCGTACTCAACCTGGAACTGAGATGCGCGAGTCTTCATCACCTCGACGATCTCTCTTTTGCCTTTCCTCTCCGATCTGCGAACAGCCCGCGCATGATCACGAGTAAGCTGTGCCTCTCGCTCCAGCATCTCGCCTTGCACGCGGGCGAGATCCCGCTCCGCTTTCTCCGCCTTGAAGCGGTAGACCATGGCTTCTCTATGACCCGCCTCGATGGCCGAGCCCAGCAAGCTCAGGCCCTGCAAAATCAATAGGCGTGTTACAAATCCATACATAGGACAATCACTTAAAAATTCCCAAGAAAAAACTAACCCCATTGATGATGCGAGATCCTTCCGCAACGACTCTCGGCCTCGCCGATTCTTTCGTAGGAGGAGGAGCATCGAAACCCGATGGCAGCCCAGCAAAGAAATCATCGAAGTCCGGAATGGGGGCTTCGCTCGAACCGCTTCCGTCGCCGTAAGCAAGGTTCGGATCCCATCCTGGAAGCATAGAGTCATCCATCGAAAACTCTATGTCGCCGAGATCGACGTCTTTTCCCTTCCAAGAGCTCGACTCCGGCGCGGCTGTCGGAGCTTCAACGGGACTCTGGCCGTCGGGTTCGGAGTCGCTTCCCGTATCCGCGTCCAAAGCTGGACCAGGTTGCACAAATTTCAGCGCCTTCCGAACCCTTCTCGGCGTGAAAGAAGTCCAGAAGAAGGGACCATTCCTGAGAAGATCCCTCACCGCGATAATATCCTCAGGGAACGGAGCAAGAGGATTGATGAAGGGACGATTGTTCGGCAACCTCCGGAACAGTGGAATGCAACTCTCTTCGACGGACGCAGCGTCCAAACGAACAAAGAAAAAGAACTTCTTCCACGAGTTGAAGTTCGAAATGAACTTCTTAACCACCGACATAAATTTCCGAGGGACAAACCTATGCTTATCCGTATCCTTGACAAGTTGAAGCCTCAAAAGCGCTTCATAATGATCGACGGAAAGGGAAAGGCCATGCTCATAGCTTAGGATCAAGATCCCAATAAGGTGCTGAATGGCAAGGGGTGTCAACTGACTTATCGCGACTTCAAAACGGTCCAACACTCGGACGAGAATTTCGGGTATGGGGAACCAGAGGCGACAACGCACTATGAACACCTCATAACAAGTAAAGTAACCCTCCGGGGGGTTGTTAGCACATTCCCCGCGGCAGGGAACCCGGAACTCCACAACATCCGGGATGCGGTAGAACGACCGCATCGTCGCGAGAAACTCGTCAGTGGTCCTACTTGCGTCCTTTCCCTCGACTCCACGATGGACCAGGACCGGGAATGGCTTCTCCTTGGGAGGGATCAACGAGCCGTAATGAGCAACCCACCATGCCTCGTTCTCGGCAGGATGCACCGAGTGAGGCACGAACTCCGTCTTCGGAACGACGAGCTCTTCGTAAGGACTCGCGGACGAAGACCCTTTTTTCGCAATCTTTTTCTTGCTCGACATCTTTACACTTCTCTTAAGAGAATAGAGGAAAAGGGTGGAGAGAAAGATAGAAAGTTTTTGAAAGATCTTAGAGAAAACAAGAAAGTGAAAAAATTATGGAACAAGTTACCTCTCTTCTTATAAGACATGAGGATTTACTATTCAAGCTCGGACTTTCGCATATTAATTCCATCCATCACGCCTAACTTGCCAAACATGCCTAACCGCACGCTAGGATCCCCCCATGCATGATCCTAACGGGCTGGGGGGCTAACTGTTGGGGTCAAAAACGGTTACGACGGAATTACCATCCGAAAATCCTCAGAGATCGTATTTCCGAAAGAGTTAAAGAAGGGATGTAATTTTCGTAAAAAAACTATACGAGGTTATTTCTACGAAGAAGTATTCTTTGGGATTCAAACCAAACGATCGTCCCGCTCGGTCGCTACGTAGCAACCAAGCTCGGGCCAAAGCTCGGTCGCTACGTAGCGACCGAGCGATCGTCCCGCTCGGTCGCTACGTAGCGACCGAGCGGGACGATCGTTCGGTTGAATCCCAAAGATACTTCTCGTAGAACTACCTCGTATAGCTTATTTTTACGAAAATTACATCCCTTCTTTACTAACTCTTTCGGAAATACGATCTCTGAGGATTTTTCGGATGGTAATCCGTCGTAACCGTTTTGCCCCAAAGTTAGCCCCCCAGCCCGTTGGATCATGCATGGGGGATCCTAGCCCGTGCGGTAGGCATGTTTGGCAAGTTAGGCTGAGGATGGAATTAATATGCGAAAGTCCGAGCTTGAATAGTAATCCTCATGTCTTATAAGAAGAGAGGAACTTGTTCCATAATTTTTTCACTTTCTTGTTTCTCTAGATCTAAGAAAATTCAAAAACTTTCTATCTTTCTCTCCACCCTTTTCCTCTATTCTCTTAAGAGAAGTGTAAAGATGTCGAGCAAGAAAAGATTGCGAAAAAAGGGTCTTCGTCCGCGAGTCCTTACGAAGCTCGTCGTTCCGAAGACGGAGTTCGTGCCTCACTCGGTGCATCCTGCCGAGAACGAGGCATGGTGGGTTGCTCATTACGGCTCGTTGATCCCTCCCAAGGAGAAGCCATTCCCGTCCTGGTCCATCGTGGAGTCGAGGAAAGGACGCAAGTAGGACCACTGACGAGTTTCTCGCGACGATGCGGTCGTTCTACCGCATCCCGGATGTTGTGGAGTTCCGGGTTCCCTGCCGCGGGAATGTGCTAACAACCCCCGGAGGGTTACTTTACTTGTTATGAGGTGTTCATAGTGCGTTGTCGCCTCTGGTTCCCCATACCCGAAATTCTCGTCCGAGTGTTGGACCGTTTTGAAGTCGCGATAAGTCAGTTGACACCCTTGCCATTCAGCACCTTATTGGGATCTTGATCCTAAGCTATGAGCATGGCCTTTCCCTTTCCGTCGATCATTATGAAGCGCTTTTGAGGCTTCAACTTGTCAAGGATACGGATAAGCATAGGTTTGTCCCTCGGAAATTTATGTCGGTGGTTAAGAAGTTCATTTCGAACTTCAACTCGTGGAAGAAGTTCTTTTTCTTTGTTCGTTTGGACGCTGCGTCCGTCGAAGAGAGTTGCATTCCACTGTTCCGGAGGTTGCCGAACAATCGTCCCTTCATCAATCCTCTTGCTCCGTTCCCTGAGGATATTATCGCGGTGAGGGATCTTCTCAGGAATGGTCCCTTCTTCTGGACTTCTTTCACGCCGAGAAGGGTTCGGAAGGCACTGAAATTTGTGCAACCTGGTCCAGCTTTGGACGCGGATACGGGAAGCGACTCCGAACCCGACGGCCAGAGTCCCGTTGAAGCTCCGACAGCCGCGCCGGAGTCGAGCTCTTGGAAGGGAAAAGATGTCGATCTCGGCGACATAGAGTTTTCGATGGATGACTCTATGCTTCCAGGATGGGATCCGAACCTTGCTTACGGCGACGGAAGCGGTTCGAGCGAAGCCCCCATTCCGGACTTCGATGATTTCTTTGCTGGGCTGCCATCGGGTTTCGATGCTCCTCCTCCTACGAAAGAATCGGCGAGGCCGAGAGTCGTTGCGGAAGGATCTCGCATCATCAATGGGGTTTTTTTTTTCTGGGAATTTTTAGTGATTGTCCTATGTATGGATTTGTAACACGCCTATTGATTTTGCAGGGCCTGAGCTTGCTGGGCTCGGCCATCGAGGCGGGTCATAGAGAAGCCATGGTCTACCGCTTCAAGGCGGAGAAAGCGGAGCGGGATCTCGCCCGCGTGCAAGGCGAGATGCTGGAGCGAGAGGCACAGCTTACTCGTGATCATGCGCGGGCTGTTCGCAGATCGGAGAGGAAAGGCAAAAGAGGATCGTCGAGGTGATGAAGACTCGCGCATCTCAGTTCCAGGTTGAGTACGGGAACTTAAGAATGCCTTTACCTCGGTGGGCGACTTTCGCGAGTGCCGTGGTTCGGTCGGAAGTCTTTGGAGGACGCAAGCCGACGACTATGTGTTTGAAGAGGAAATGAGCTTGATGAAGAGTGGGATGAGTGACCGTGCCCACGCTGAGGCGCTTATCCCTCCGATCGACGAGAGGATTCAAGGGTTCTGGGATTCCATCCCGGTTTCTCCTGATACCGAGGAGGTCCCGATCGATTTTCACGGCGGTGGCGAGGAAGTGGATCGTCCTGCGGATGCGTTTGGTGCTTCGTTGTCCGGGGACTTCGACTTTGGATTATGAGGGATGGATCAGTTATCCTTGTTTTCGGTCGAATGTGGCCCTTTGAATTTGGATTTCGTTTAGGCCAAGATGGCCGTATTTGTATTTCCGGGACTGGCCGTTGGTGGCTTTGAATCCCTTGCCGCTTTACGCGGTTTATTTATATGATAAATGTTTCGTTTCGAGTTTTCCTGAGTAGGGTTGAAGTAAATACGAGTTGTCGTCTCGTATGTAGTTCTAATTAACGTTCCGTCTCTGTTGGTTCGTTCGTGATTTTCGTAAAAATTTATCTGTCTTTACGATTTTCGAGAACATTGAGATACGAACGGAGAGGCATGGTTTATGATCTCGTATCTTTTAGATATCATGCCTTGAGATGTTTGAGACCAGAGCGTTGGGTTTAGGGCAAGACCTAGGTTTACTTTCGGTTAAGGTTTGTGCGGTGACTAGCCGGCTATCGTTTTTCCTGTTGCGATTTCTTCCTGACTCGCACCGGTTTAAAGTCCGCGATATGTTCTCGGCTTATATGACTTGTATGGTACGAATCGAGCATCTTCTCAGAATCTGGAAGTGCTAAACCAAAATTTCGGATTTTTGTTGTAGCGCGCTTTTGTCCTTGTGCTGGACGTTTTTAAAGATCAAAAGAGTGATCGGATTGCGTTTGTTTAGACGGCTGGCGTGTTCGTCGGGGCCAATCGACGAACGGGGTGTAAGTTTTTGGTGGTCGCGTTCGGACAATTTGTTTAGCATTGTCCTCGAATTTTAACTTTTTGCGACGTCTCGCAGTTATTTTCGAGGATTATGCGTGTTTTGAAAGGTGATAATCTTTACGATTTTTGGGCCGGATGAGGCCGCAGACGAGCGTAAACTGAAGCGTAAGCGTTTTCGATAAAAAGACAGTGTATATTGTAAAAATTTTTATGTTTCTAAAAACTCGATTACAATAATGGCGATTGTGGGAGTATACGAGTATACGCACCCACTCCCCCCCCCTTTTTAGAGAGGGGGATAGCTGAACTCGTCTTTTGACAAGCTGCCTACGTACCCCTTTCGAGGATCAAGCCATCTCGTAGTTCTGTTTCATGCCGCGAGTGTTCTTACTCGGCGGTTGGTGTCGCGATGTCCGCCTTGACCGTGTCGATCGTGGCTGGGTCGACGCTATTTTCCGGATGTTCCGGTTGAGTTGTCGCGTGGGCTTCGGATTTATGTCGAGCTTCGACGTCCGATGCGTTTGCGTTGACAGACGATTTTACTTCGTCCTTGTGCGGGGTGCTTTTGGCCGAAGATCGATCTATCTTCGCGCGTTTGCCGTTTGCAGAAGCCGTGATTTGCCTTAACTTATGCTCCGCGAGGAAGCATAGTCGCGACTGTTTTTGGCATCCCCAGATGGCCGCGACTCCGCTCGGCGTTGGGAACTTGAGACCCAGGTGGTAAGTTGACGGAACTGCCTGCATGGCGTTGAGCCATGGGGTTCCCATGATCACGTTGTAGATAGCGGGATGGTCGACTACCGCGAATTCGACGATTTTCGTGATCTCCTTGGCCATGACTGGCAATTGGATTGACCCGAGAGTCATCGACACTTCGCCTGAAAAACCCGTGAGTGGTTTTGGCGTCGGAATTACCTCTCCGAGTTCGATACTCATCCGATTGAGAGTGTCGCGGAAGATTACGTTGACCGTGCTTCCCGTATCGACGAGTACCCTTCCGACTTCTAAATCTCGTATGACGAGATCTATGACGAGGGTCGCAGTGAGGTTGGTCGATACCGCCGGCTTCTTCCTCCGTGAAGGTGATCGAGCAATTTTGGCCGTCTCGAGGAGGAGACCATGTAGGCCATTTTGCGCTTGATTCTGCCTTTCCGTTGGTAAGCCTTGATGGCTGACACGGTATCGCCGCAGTATTGAGATCCTCCGATGATCATATTGACTCTGCGACGATTGTTATCGTTCCCTTTGTCATCCGGCCTCCTACCGCGTTTATCCCCAGGTTGGTTTCGTTGAGGAGATTTTTCGGCGGGCGGATTTCTGTCCGTCTTTGGAGGCCGATCAGAATCGAGGATGAGATCCTTGACGCTAGTTACTTCCGAAAGCTCTCCAGCGAGCAGCTTCGCGGCCAGTCTTGCTCCCAAGACTTTGCAATTAGTCGTGGAGTGTCCTCGGGATTGGTGGAACTCGCAGAAGGTGTTTCGTCATACCCTTGATTGCGAGTCCATGTGTTGCCCGTGGTCCGGCCTTGATCCGAATTGATCGCATAGTTATGCGCCCCTTGGAGATCTTCCCCCTCGTGATGGACGTACTTGTCGTTACGAGAGTTCTTCTTTTTCCCCTTCGGATCTGCGTCTTTCGAGGATGGTCTTGCCGGCTTATGTTTTTGCGATAAGACTTTAGTTTCTTCCTCCACTATGATATAGTCCGTTGCTTTGTGGAGGGCGTCCTGGATCGTTCGCGGTTTGTCGAGAGTTATCCATTTTCTGAATTTCGACTTGTACCAGAGCGTCTTTCTCAGCGCGTCGATGGCCACTTTGTCGCTTATCCCGCTGACCCTGGACATTATCAGTTTGAACCGACTGATAAACTCGCGGAGGGGTTCGTCTTCCCTCTGGGAGAGACTCCAGAGATCAACATCGGAGGTTTCCCTGTCTATGAATACAGAGTACTGTTTGAGGAATTCCGATGCGAGCTGTCGAAAACTCCCGATGGTGTTGCGACGAAGGCGTGCGAACCATTCGAGCGCTGCTCCTTCAAGATTTTCGACGAACAGGCGGCAATAGCCGGCATCCTTTTCGCCGTCCTTCAGTCTTGCTCTTCCCATCGCGATGTGGAAAGCCTGAAGGTGCGCTTTCGGATCGGCCGTACCATCGTACTTCGGTACTTTGATCTTTCCCGGATCGGACACCCTCATGTCCGAAATGCGACTGGTAAAGGGGGTCTTTCGAGCTCCTTCCAGCAGTCGATCGATCTCGGGGGCAGCACTAGTAGCATGATGGATTTGAGACTTTACGGCTCTCACTTCTGCCGCAGTCTTGGTGATGTAGTCGCGAAGATCGCGGATATCCGATGTCTCGTCAGTGGATTTCCGAGCCTGTCGGCGCTTACTGCGAGTGAGCTCGGTTTGCCTTTCGGCCAGCTCCTCTTGTTCGTTCCAATAGGCGACTTCTTCTTCTTCCGTCATTGGTTTTTCGAACGGGGAGCCTTCCCGAGCGGATCGGCTTCTGGTCCTTCTTGGATGTCTGTCGACATCCTCGTCGGTGTCGTTGGAGACATCGCTAGGATCCAGGTCAATGTGTTCGGCTTCGTTATCCTCCGAGTCCTTTGCAGGGAGCGGAAGACTTTCAGAGTTCCCCTTCTCGATGGGAGACTTCTCGCTGGGGTTTTGACCGGAAGGTCGTTCCCGCGCGACTCCTGCTCTATCGAGTGGGGTGGCGAAATCGAGCCTCTTCCCGCGGATTTTGGTGGTTCCGCGGGGACGGATAGCTTGGGTCCTTGCCGTTAAGGTTTCAACCTGTTTGGTCAAGGTATTCACGAGCTTATCCTGTTCTTCCGACCTTTTTTCATAGGTGGCGAACATCTTTTTAAACTCCTCGAGAGTCGCGGCGTTGGCTTGCGCGTTGGCCGCAGATACGTCCGCTACCGGAGTGTGGAGATCGGTGCCGCTGCCTCCGTTAAGGGGAGTTTGCACGTTATCCGCGTCGTTGGTTGACATGTCTGACTGTGTGTGGCTTTTGCGGGTTAGATTGATCCGTAAGTCCCCCTCCTTCTAGCGCCAAACTGTGGGAACCGAAATTCGCACTGTCGATTTCCGTTTAAATAAGGAAACTAAGAAAACCCTAGTTTCCCAGAGGACCCGGATATCTGTTAATTACCACACGTCAAGCAATCAGAACACGAGAATAACAACGATAAAAATAAGAAATCGAAAAGAGAGCAAAGTAGATCTTATTCCGAATCTGCGTATGAGCGTTACAACAAGGTATAAGCCTGGGCTCGAGAGCTGTCGGCGAGATTCCTAGTTCTAGCAACCCTAAGACGGCTAAACCTAATTGAGTCGCAGCTCGAAATAACAAAAACGGAAAGTTGCCTAAATCGCTCTAAGTGCTAAGTTTGCTCTGAAAAAGTTCTCTCTTGTGCTCCTCGCCTAGGACTCCTTATATACTAGCTCCAAGGTCGGTTTACGCTTTTACTCTTCTGCCCTTAAGCCGTCATAGCATAAAATGGAGATATTCCATTTTTCCCGATCTTCACAATTATCTTCAAAACTTCCGTATTTATCCGCGGAAACTTGACATTTATCCTTCCTCGTGGGCCAAGCGCGAACCATGCTGTGGTTCACGGGCTTTTGGTTAGGAAAAATCGTAGGATGGGCCTCGAGTCGTGTTTTAGGTCCCTTTGGGCCGTCTTCCGACTCGACACGTTTACTACGAGTTTTCCGCGGTTTCTAATCCGCGAAGTTTGATCGATGAATTAGAATAGCGGGAAACATAGACTGAGCTTGCTACGGTCTTCGGGAGATAGCATTCGAAGGTTTGACGAGAATGCAAGGACTGGTGTCGTATCGATGTTCGGAAAGGTTCAATCGCTACACAGCGACCGAACTTTGGCTCGAGCCCGGTCGCTATGTAGCGACCGAGCGAAACGAGTGCTCGGTCGCTACGTAGCGACCGAGCTTCGGCTTGAGCTCGGTCGCTACGTAGCGACCGAGCGGGACGATCGCTCGGTCGCTACGTAGCGACCGAGCTTTGGCTCGAGCTCGGTCGCTACGTAGCGACCGAGCGGGACGATCGCTCGGTCGCTACGTAGCGACCGAGCTTTGGCTCGAGCTCGGTCGCTACGTAGCGACCGAGCGGGACGATCGCTCGGTCGCTACGTAGCGACCGAGCTTGGCTGAGCTCGGTCGCTACGTAGCGACCGAGCGGGACGATCGCTCGGTCGCTACGTAGCGACCGAGTTTGGCTCGAGCTCGAGAGCTCGGTCGCTACGTAGCGACCGAGTTGGCTGAGCTCGGTCGCTACGTAGCGACCGAGCGGGACGATCGCTCGGTCGCTACGTAGCGACCGAGCTTGGCTCGAGCTCGGTCGCTACGTAGCGACCGAGCGGGACGATCGCTCGGTCGCTACGTAGCGACCGAGCGGGACGATCGCTCGGTCGCTACGTAGCGACCGAGCTTTGGCTCGAGCTCGGTCGCTACGTAGCGACCGAGCGGGATGATCGCTCGGTCGCTACGTAGCGACCGAGCGGGACGATCGCTCGGTCGCTACGTGGCGACCGAGCTTTGGCTCGAGCTAGGTCGCTACGTAGCGACCGAGCGGGACGATCGCTCGGTCGCTACGTAGCGACCGAGCTTGGCTGAGCTCGGTCGCTACGTAGCGACCGAGCTTTGGCTCGAGCTCGGTCGCTACGTAGCGACCGAGCGGGACGATCGCTCGGTCGCTACGTAGCGACCGAGCTTGGCTGAGCTCGGTCGCTACGTAGCGACCGAGCGGGACGATCGCTCGGTCGCTACGTAGCGACCGAGCTTTGGCTCGAGCTCGGTCGCTACGTAGCGACCGAGCGGGACGATCGCTCGGTCGCTACGTAGCGACCGAGCTTTGGCCGAGCTCGGTCGCTACGTAGCGACCAAGCGGGACGATCGCTCGGTCGCTACGTAGAGACCGAGCTTGGCTGAGCTCGGTCGCTACGTAGCGACCGAGCGGGACGATCGCTCGGTCGCTACGTAGCGACCGAGCTTTGGCTCGAGCTCGGTCGCTACGTAGCGACCGAGCGGGACGATCGCTCGGTCGCTACGTAGCGACCGAGCTTGGCTGAGCTCGGTCGCTACGTAGCGAACGAGCGGGACGATCGCTCGGTCGCTACGTAGCGACCGAGCTTTGGCTCGAGCTCGGTCGCTACGTAGCGACCGAGCGGGACGATCGCTCGGTCGCTACGTAGCGACCTAGCTTGGCTGAGCTCGGTTGCTATGTAGCGACCGAGCGGGACGATCGCTCGGTCGCTACGTAGCGACGAGCTTTGGCTCGAGCTCGGTCGCTACGTAGCGACCGAGCGGGACGATTGCTCGGTCGCTACGTAGCGACCGAGCTTGGCTGAGCTCGGTCGCTACGTAGCGACCGAGCGGGACGATCGCTCGGTCGCTACGTAGCGACCGAGCTTTGGCTCGAGCTCGGTCGCTACGTAGCGACCGAGCGGGACGATCGCTCGGTCGCTACGTAGCGACCGAGCTTTGGCCCGAGCTCGGTCGCTACGTAGCGACCGAGCGGGACGATCGCTCGGTCGCTACGTAGCGACCGAGCTTGGCTGAGCTCGGTCGCTACGTAGCGACCGAGCGGGACGATCGCTCGGTCGCTACGTAGCGACCGAGCTTTGGCTCGAGCTCGGTCGCTACGTAGCGACCGAGCGGGACGATCGCTCGGTCGCTACGTAGCGACCGAGCGGGACGATCGCTCGGTCGCTACGTAGCGACGAGCTTTGGCTCGAGCTCGGTCGCTACGTAGCGACCGAGCGGGACGATCGCTCGGTCGCTACGTAGCGACCGAGCTTGGCTGAGCTCGGTCGCTACGTAGCGACCGAGCGGGACGATCGCTCGGTCGCTACGTAGCGACCGAGCTTTGGCTCGAGCTCGGTCGCTACGTAGCGACCGAGCGGGACGATCGCTCGGTCGCTACGTAGCGACCGAGCTTGGCTGAGCTCGGTTGCTATGTAGCGACCGAGCGGGACGATCGCTCGGTCGCTACGTAGCGACCGAGCTTTGGCTCGAGCTCGGTCGCTACGTAGCGACCGAGCGGGACGATCGCTCGGTCGCTACGTAGCGACCGAGCGGGACGATCGCTCGGTCGCTACGTAGCGACCGAGCTTTGGCTCGAGCTCGGTCGCTACGTAGCGACCGAGCGGGACGATCGCTCGGTCGCTACGTAGCGACCGAGCTTGGCTGAGCTCGGTCGCTACGTAGCGACCGAGCTTTGGCTCGAGCTCGGTCGCTACGTAGCGACCGAGCGGGACGATTGCTCGGTCGCTACGTAGCGACCGAGCTTGGCTGAGCTCGGTCGCTACGTAGCGACCGAGCGGGACGATCACTCGGTCGCTACGTAGCGACCGAGCTTTGGCCCGAGCTTGGTTGCTACGTAGTGACCGAGCGGGACGATCGTTTGGTTTGAATCCCAAAGAATACTTCTTCGTAGAAATAACCTCGTATAGTTTATTTTTACGAAAATTACATCCCTTCTTTTACTAACTCTTTCGGAAATACGATCTCTGAGGATTTTCGGGTGGTAATTCCGTCGTAACCGTTTTTGATCCCAACAACAGCCATGATAATTTTGATATCAATGAATAGAAAACAACCTTTCATTTTTACATGAAAATTAGGTCAAATGGGGAATGAAATCTGAACAATGTTAATGATATCTTAAGAAATCAATTTTAAATATTTGTTATACATCTGCAACTAAATTTTGGAAACCTTAATAATTATAAATATACAGACAATTATATTTAGTATGAAAATATATCATTTCAAATATAAATAACAACTAAAATGGAAATGTAATATATAGAGCCAAAATATGATGAAATGTTTTAAATATGCAGTTGAGTATTAATTTATTGAGTATTAATTTATAGAGGTTCTAATATATTTATCCTTTATACTTTAGAATGAAATCAAAGCTATATTTTTGCTTTTTTATTAATGAAAGGGTAAAATCGTTATTTCTTGTATCTTCTGCTTCCACGAGATTCTCTTTACCCAGACCTAAAATTGCAGCCGTATTTTCATATTTTTAACATAAATCACCATTTTTAAGCTATTTGCTTCAATTAAACTCGGTTTGTTTTGGTATTACCACTTATACACGATATTTAGACCGATTTCAATAACGAAATCACCAAAATCTGAATTTTTTTTTGCTTCTGAGCCGAGTTTTGGAGTGATTATACCATAATCGCGGCGGTGAGGCTCCGCCAAGCGCTTTTCCGGCGAGAAATCGGACGTTCGGGCCGCGTTTTCGAACAGGTAGGGTTTGGTCTGCTTCGATTCTGTATAAGTGTTTCTCGATTTCTCTTCTCGAAGCTCCTTCGTTTGACTCTGGAGGGACTTGGATTCCGGCAACTAAGCAGACCTCGATTCCGCTTTACTCTCGTTTTCTTTTTGTCTGTTCCATCTTCTTCTCGTCTCTCTGTTCTGGTTCATCAAATGATTGATTTTTCGTATAAGCTTACTTTTTTACTGTTTGTTATAATTTTTCAACCTACAAAGTCTCTTCTCACAGTGCTTACTGTACATTTTCCAGATCGAACAGGCTTTGATAGAATCAATGACGGTTCTCAAAAGGTACGTCCTGAGGCTGTTCATGTCCATCAAGTACATAACAGCAAACGTAGTGGACAGAAACAACGGGAGAGTAGTGACAACAGCTTCAACAGTAGAGCACGCAGTCAAGAACTCACTAGAGTGTGGCCGTACTTGCAATGCCAAAGCAGCTGCTATTGTTGGAGAGGTTTTGGCGATGAGGTTGAAAGTAGAAGGGCTCCAAGATGGGCAAGGACGAGGTATCCACGCAGATGTCAAGAAAGAAATTGAAAAGAAAGGGTTCAAGAGTCGAACCAAGGTATGGGCTGTTATTAACTCACTAAAGAACAATGGTGTTACACTCATCCTTGATGATTATGATGCTGATGATGACAAAGATTATCGTGATCGTTCTTATGAGGGTCATCGTTAAATTCACAAGCTTTACTTTCTGTGTCATCTTCCTCCAGCAGTTGTGGAATCTGAGTTTTGGTTCTGTAAACTTGGAACAGTCAAATCTTTGTAACATAATAAAGAGTGTGTTCAAGATAACAACTTTAGTTTTCTTTTCACGTTTATAACAATGAAGTTTCCTGTCGAAATAATTCACAAGTAATATTATAAGTTAAAAAATGATGATCTAGATGCATAATAACAGTACAATCGGCTTGGTATTTAGAATCACTGCTGTTGAGAAGAAATGAAATCACTGGCGAGCGGTCCGACCGGTGGGTGTACCGAGCTTTCCTTGCATCCAATCCTTAAGCATTTGCAATGCCGCTTTTGGCTGATCCATTGGAACCATGTGTCCAGCATCGTGGACCTGTAAAAGGTTTTCCCCATTTCAATAAGTTTCATTTACGTTCTGTGTTTATGGGTTTTGTTTGGTTTACCTTGAGGAAAGTGAGTGAACCGTGGTTCTTCATTAAACCGGCTTCTCTATTATCTACATTGAATGGAACAGTTGCAGCTGCTACAAACTCCTTTCGGCCCGACCATTCCATCTCGTGAACCCATTTCGAGTTTCCTGTCAAGAACATAAACCAAGAAGAAGATATTCAATCAGTCACAGCTTTAACGGTTGAGTAGAGACAAATATAGAACCAAAAGTTGTAACTAGCATCAGAACCGGAAATAGACACCAAGCACATGGACATAGAACAAAGGAAGCGTACCAAGCCAATTGCAGATGAGATCGTATTCTCCAGCATAGATAAGCATCTTGATTCCATCTTCGAGGAGAGCGGGAATCCCGACCTCAAGATTTCGCATCCAATCCAGCTGCATTGCATCATAGACGGCAGTACTGCAAGACACAAACTCGATATCTCCAACACCTAATGCCGTGCGAACGGATTTCTGGTTCAAGAACTTCTCCATGTTCGAGAAATCATAGCATAAGCTTCCTTTACATTGTTTCCTCACGTCGTAATACTTCAAAAAATAGAGAGGTCAAAACAGAGAGAAGTCTTGTAAGTAAAAATTGATTTACTGAATTATGTTTTGATGCTCACGTTTACGTTTCCAGCGATATTCATGATCTTTTGGAATATGTTGTTGCAGACAATGTAAGAAGACGCACAAGCTTCACCACCTCCATCAGCGCCTGAAAAAATCGCATAAAAAGAAAGTTTTGTAAAGTATTTTTTAAAAATCAACGTTTTTGAAAGAAAGACGTTGACAAATATTTACTGCATTCTTTGATGGATTGTTGGCAAGTTTCGTAATCACGGTTGAGGTTATCGTGATCAGATTGTGAGATCAACTTCATGTCTAGCGCGTAATCCGCGTATGCAGCATATTGGATCTCTGGGTTGGTCAAACCATTACCAATCGCAAAGCCCTGATGTAAACCAGGTTGGTTTAGCCCAGTGTTTTGTATAATAATAGTAAAAAAAAAGGGTGATACAATTTAACAAGAGAATAGTAGAAACAGGGGTGAACTTTTTACCTTAAGGTTGATGTGAGTTCCTTCCTTGTTCTTGTTTCCACGGTGAACTCTTGAAGCCAATGCCGGAATGTAATGTCCGGCGTAGGATTCACCAGTAATGTAAAAATCATTCTTCACGAACTGTGGATGTTCTTTGAAAAATGCCTGCAATGAAAGGAACAACATTTTAGAAAAAAAAAGAGGAGGTTTTCAAGTACATATTTTGTGATGAAACAGAGGAAAGTACTGAAACCGAACTTGTAAGAAGTCGTAAAGGTCATTACTGACACCATCCTCATCATGTCGGAGATCACTTTCGTCCGATGTGTAACTAAAACCAGTCCCTACCGGTTGGTCCACGTAGATTAGATTTGATGCCTAAACATTAAATTAAAAGAAGCTAAATATTAAAATCAAAAGAAGTTAAAAACAAGTGGTTGAGATTATTGGTTTCTTGTTGGGATGAGAAAACGTGTTTTGGTTGACCATTTTTCTAACCAACCTTGTCCCAACCGAAATCGTTCCAAGCAAGAGATGAGTTGTTGGAGACGGTGAACGGTCCGTTCTCATAGAACAGAGCCAGTTCGCTACTGCAACCGGGTCCACCGGTTAGCCAAATCACCACAGGGTCTGCTTTGTTGCTTCTTGACTCGAAGAAGAAATAGAACATCCTGTGAATAAATTGAGCATTAAAATCCCGGTTTAGTGGTACTACCAAAGTTAATCGGAAAAGTGCCAACTATTGAATTTGCTGGTTTTGTCCGCACTGGATTTAGTGAAGAAATTTAACCCGGAGTGGTTGTTGAACCGGTTTAATTATGGTTTACCGGTTATAACAAAAGAAGTTACCTGGCTGCTTTTGAATTAGGAAGTTTGTAGTAACCAGCATGGTGACCAAAATCCTGAAGCGAAGGAGAACCGCCGGAGTCACGACGGTCAATGGTCGCCGGTAAATCAAAGTTTCTCTCGACGAGTCTCGGAGCCTCAGAACCGTCTTCAGGGATGACATTGACATCACGGGTAGGCATCAAGTTGAAACCTTTGATTAACCTCTCCGCCGTAAGAGTGGGCAAACTCGCCGACGAAGAGAATGATAAAGGGTCGTTTGTGACAGGTTTGGAATTTGAGGGGGTGAAATGAGAGAAAAGGAATATACAGAGGAACAATGTGAGAAATGATGTTCTCGAGTCCATTTTTTTTTGTATTTGGAGTTTATGTTGTTGTGTGAGAGAGTTGGGTTATGGGATCGAAGAGATGAATGTATTTATAGAGTTGGCTTGTTTAGTTGCTCGTATACATACAGATCAAAAGAATAGCAAAAAAAAGAAAAAAGTGATAGTTTCCCAAATATTTTATTTTATTATATTTGCATACGAAAAACTGTCAAATTTTATTTTTATTTGTTTGCCACCTCGAAAAAGGTAATCGGTTGGTACAATAAAACCCGATTCGAAAGCTTATATTTAAGGGAAATTGGGCTGTATAACCTTCAAACAAATTATATTTCATTACATAACTAAAACTCCTAACTTTCATCTCCAGTACATGTATTTTATGTAATAATGCTATATTACCTTTCAATTCAACCTGCGTGACCTGCTGAGAGTTATTTATCAAAAGAAATATTAAATAAATAATTTAATAAATTGTGGTTATCATTGTTCCACATCTCTTTCTCTTCTTCTTCCTCTTCTCCTCCAATCTCTGTTTTTTTTATACATACGAACACAAACCACTAGACTAAGAAATAATATGGATTTTGGGCTTGTGGAATTGAGTTTAGAGGAGAAGATGTCACCGTAGACAACAACGAGGTGACATCATAATTTTTTTTTTTTTTTTAGTTTTTTTCAATGTTGTTCATCTTGATTTTTTTCATTGTTATTTAAATTGTTATAGTATGCTGTATTGATATAGTATGATGAAGAATAATTACTCTGGACTAGTGAATGTGTGTATCACCATGTCTGTAAAAAGAGGAAGATGTAAAGAAGATGAACTCGTCGACTATACTATATGTAGTGAAAGAAAATTATAGTATAGTACGATTCTTATATTTTTGTACAATTCGCAAGTACCAAACTAAATAGTATGCTACGGTTGTTGTATTATTGTACCATCGATTGTTTGATAAATTCATTATTTATCAATTTCTTGTTTACAACTATATGTACTATACTATTTATTTTGTTCTATACTATTTGGGTTTAGAGTTTATACTTGGGTTTAGGTTTAATGATTAAGATTTAGGGTTTAGTATTTGGAAGGTGGGGGTTGATGTTTGGGTTTAGTGACCGTATTATGTATGTTCCATTTGACGATTAAAAAAGAGTGTTTTTTGCTTACCAATTTATACTATACTATGTATTTTGTTCCATTCTATTTGGGTTTATAGTCTGCACTTGGGTTTAGGGTTTAGTGATTAGGATTTAGGGTTTAGTATTTGGAAGGTGGGAGTTTAGGTTTGGGTTTAGTGATAGCATTTTTGGGTTTAGTATTCAAAAGTTAGGTCTGAATTTAGCATTGAGGAGTTTTGTTTGGATTTAGTTTAATATTACATAATATTATATACCATTTTCAGATTTTGATAATTGGGTTTAAGGTTTATATTTGGGTTTAGGGTTCAGTAATTAGGGTTTAGAGTTTAGTATTTAGATGGAAGGGTGATGTTTAAAGTTTAGGGTTTATTATTTTGGAGTTGAGGTTTGGATTAAAGTTTAGTATTTACTAGGTGTGAGTGGATTTTGAATCCTATTATTTTTAGTAATATGGTATAGAAAAATTAGATGTATATTTATGTGTTAAAAAAAAGTGTGGTGTTGATTGAATTACGTGTGATAATTAATTATGGGGGTGTCAAATTGTTGATGTCATCAGTTTCTCTCTCTATTACTGGTAACTTGAACAAAAAAAGGTATTACCGGATAGAAGTTGACATAATTGTTATGGGTTTTATTATGTCAAAATCAATGCTATGCACTTAATTTCCTTTTCAAATTTGGTCATTTAGCTAATTCACCCTATATTTAACCCTATTTAAGAAAATTCAACCTCGGTATTCAAAAAAAAAATCAACAAAAATTCTTTAAAATAGCTATTTTTTAAGTTTTTGTCATAAATATAACATTCAATAAAAAAAATGATAAAATTAAATTCTATTAAAAGATAAACTATAAAGTTAACTAATCTCAACTTAGGTTTAGAGTTAAGGAATATAATTTTGTAGATAGGATTTCAAATTTAAAAAAAAAATAAAAAATTAAAATTAAAATTTTCAAAATAAAATAAGTCATTTTAGTCTTTTATTTAGAACTATTTTTATGACAAAAACTTTTTAAAAAAATTATTTGTGAGAATTGTCCAAAAATCAACATATTTAGAAATAGCTAGAGATTGATTCAAAGATCGATATATTTAGTTAAACATGTGAAATGATTAAATCAAGTGATAATGTTGACAAATATCATTCTCACTCACTTATTGAGTAGTTGCCATATAGGTTTAAATAAAAAATACATTTTAAATTTATTAAAATCTGGTGAATAGTATATCCATCGTAGAAAATCAGTCAGATGGTAGAAATAAAATCATTTGTTCACAATAAAAAATTGAAGAAATCTAACCAGAAATTTGATGTTATTGGTTATGATATTTATAAGTTCTCCTAGAAAAGAAAGATAAATATATATTGGAATTGTGAGAAGAACCTTTTTGTAGCCACTCTTAGGATATTTTTTCTTAGTTTATTGCCGTGATAAGTCCAACTTGCTCTTTCGAGAAAAATCTGTATATGATTGCGCTTGTTCAAGAACTCATGACAACACAAATTGAATTAAGATGGAAACACGTACCTACCGGAATATTAGAATCTTTAATTTTATGCACATAAATTTTCGCAATTGCAATTAATACGTTAGAAAAGGACAAAAGACAAATGCAGTATGTTTGTGTGAACGCTAGCTATTTCGTTTGCTTTCACTTACTGTCTGTCCAAATCTTTGCTTTAATTTAAATCTTCCGCATAAATTGTATTTCTGTTAGAAGAATCCCTTAGACATGGATTTATTTTCCCTTTTTAAACATTATTATGGAACTTTATTAAAGATTAGTGATCTTTTGCACGCTTCAAAAACTTCTTTAAAAATTACAAGTCATTTGACAAATACGATTTTGACACATGGTGTGAGATTATATGTTTTTAATAAACAGAAACGAAAAAAATTAAAATGTAAAAAAAAAAACAGTTTCCTTTATCAACTGATTTATATTAATTAATTTTATACAAGCTAACAATCACTAATATTTTCACACTACACCAATAATTTCCTCTTGAATTCGTTCAACTTTCTTTTGACTCATGTTGCCATATATTTAAATTCATTTAGAAATAGTAAGTTCTTTTATTTTTGGGAAAATTGTTTTTTTAGAGCAAAAAAATGGTAACTATGTCCCTTTATACTAATTTATACTACTTTATGTCCCATTAGACTAATTTTTTTCAAAATGGCAGTAATGCCCTTAAAATTGTAATTTTTTATTCCTTTTTCGTTTTTTTATTTTTTTGTTCCTTTTTCGTTTTTTTATTTTTTTTTTTAAAATCGATTTTTTTTTCAAAATATAAAAGTGAATATTTCCAAATATTTTGTTTCCATATTTTTAGGAACTGATTTCTTATCCGTAGAATACAACTAATATGTAGAAATCGGTTTCTACAGTTTTTTAGAATTATAGTAATGTTTATATTTTGATTTCTACATGTTTTAGATTTATAGTAAATCTGTAGAAGTCGGTTTCTAAGTGTTTTAGATTTATATTAATGTGTAGATTTTGATTTCTAAAGATTTTAGAACGATAGGTTAAGCGCGGAATGTGTATTCTAAATATTTTTAGAATACTCCTATTTATGTAGATCACGTATTCTAAACATTGTAGATTCAATGAAAAAAGTGGATTTCGTTTTCTATTTCGTAGAATGTCATTTCTACTTTATTTAGAACATAATATGAAATTTATAATTTTAACTTTTTTATAACTGGAAAAAATATCACTAAGTTCATATAGGTATTTTATCAAAAGTTACTATTTTTCCAAATTTTTTTTGTTTGTAAAACTATTTATTAAATTTATTTTCAAAAATATTAAAGGGTGTTATAGGAAAATATGACACAAAATATAGATTAGTCTAAAGAGACATAGTTACCATTTTTTTGCTCTAAAAAAACAGTTTTCCCTTTATTTTTTTGCAACAACTCTATCGATTCTCTCTGAAATTGTAAGTTCCTTAATTTTTTGCTCCATTTCCATTAATCAAAAACTTTTACACTTTATAATTCTATCTGATCTTGATTAGTTATCTGAGTTAACAATTTTACAAAGGAGATAACTCAAAAACCTCAAATATAACACTTTATAACTAAAACGAAAACTCAAAACATAAAATATATAAATCATGTTGGTAAAATTTTTGAATTATCCTTTACATATACTAAAGCACAAAATACCTTACCAATAAAATTATAACACATGGCGTGTGTTTACAATTAAAAAAAAACTAGATTTTGGATCCGCGGGTGTATGTTCTAAATTATTATATATGGACATCCATTTTCATTTCTAAAGCTATTTTGTAAAGAAATCATGATTTAGGGAGTGATTGGTAGTTGTTGTAGGTGCTGTCCACAACGTTATTTATTTATACAGCACCAAATTCACAGCAATCATGCTTTAAATTTTTTTTTGAAACCACAGTTCTTGAAATAACCTACAGCTGTACAAGTCATCTGCAGAGCCAAATATTCAAAGCAATTTTTTAATGCTTTCCATAAAATTCTACAACAATAAAATCTAAAACCACCGCAAAAAGTCTACAGATTTTTTTCTACAGCAAAAATTTAAAAGCTACAGTCATTACCAATCATACCCTTAACTTTATAAAATGAATCTAGAGCAGAAAAATTAAAAAAAAGGAATTATCTTAGCTTTAGAAATTCAATTTTCTACGGCTTTTATTTAGTGCTTTCAATGTCTTTAGAAATATTTCAACAACACAATAAATTAAAGTCACAGCAAAAATACTCACGACACAATTTCTAAAGCATAAAACCTAAAGCCACACAACCAACCAATCACCTCCAAAGTATGTTGTTGTACAACTTACCATTTTATTTGCTTATTGTAAAAATTAAATTGTTAAAATATTATCTTATTAAGATAACGTTGTGGGTGTTTTATTAAATTATACTGAATATTTCTTATTTCCACATAGTTTTAGTCAGCTTATAATTATAGACTTTTTAAACTTTAATAATAAAAAGTAATGGAAAGGTACCTTAAAAAAAATATAGTTCTTTAGGAAGCCCATCGATTACTAAATTGGGCAAGTTCATTTAGAATTGGTTTATCGTATTAAAAAAAAAAACAAAAACGTGGACTTTCATCAAATACGAAAACCCATAAGTTTTTTTTTCGGCGAAACAAACAGAAAAAATTGCCTTGGCCGTATTTTCTTATTCAGACTGAAAGAACTGTTTCTCTATGAAGATATTTGTCGATAATGTTTTGGGCAGTGGCAGAAAATCGTAATTATTTAAGAAAAGTCTGGGGTAAGTATTAAATGTACTCCTGTTTTAATAGTTTAGACAAAAATGCAAAAATATTCAAATGTTTCAAATGTAATAAATAAAACAGTTTCGTTTATCAACTGATTTATATTATTTATTTTTTATACAAACTAACATTCCCTAATATCTCTCACAATACACCCATGATCTTCCCTCGAAATCCTTAAATTTTATCTTGACTCATGTTGCTATATATTTAAATTCATTTAGAAATTGTATGTTCCTTTTTTTTTGCAAAAACTCCACTGATTCTCTCTGAAATTGTAAGTTCCTTAATTTTTTGCTCCAGTTTTTTTAATCAAAAACTTTTACTGAACGTATCCACACTGCCATATCTACAATTTTAGGTAAAGGCTTCGATTGACGAGATGTCGTATTAGAGTTGACTTAAAATAAAAGGGGAAAACTGTTTTTTTAGAGTAAAAAAATGGTAACTATGTCTCTTTAGACTAATCTATATTTTGTGTCATATTTTCCTATAACACCCTTTAATATTTTTTAAAATAAATTTAATAAATAGTTTTACAAACAAAAAAAATTTGGAAAAATAGTAACTTTTGATAAAATACCTATATGAACTTAGTGATATTTTTTCCAGTTATAAAAAAGTTAAAATTATAAATTTCATATTATGTTCTAAATAAAGTAGAAATGACATTCTACGAAATAGAAAACGAAATCCATTTTTTTCATTGAATCTACAATGTTTAGAATACGTGATCTACATAAATAGGAGTATTCTAAAAATATTTAGAATACACATTCCGCGCTTAACCTATCGTTCTAAAATCTTTAGAAATCAAAATCTACACATTAATATAAATCTAAAACACGTAGAAACCGACTTCTAAGATTTACTATAAATCTAAAACATGTAGAAATCAAAATATAAACATTACTATAATTCTAAAAAACTGTAGAAACCGATTTCTACATATTAGTTATATTCTACGGATAAGAAATCAGTTCCTAAAAATATGGAAACAAAATATTTGGGAATATTCACTTTTATATTTTGAAAAAAAAAATCGATTTTAAAAAAAAATAAAAAAAACGAAAAAGGAACAAAAAAATAAAAAAAACGAAAAAGGAATAAAAAATTACAATTTTAAGGGCATTACTGCCATTTTGAAAAAAATTAGTCTAATGGGACATAAAGTAGTATAGATTAGTATAAAGGGACATAGTTACCATGTTTTTGCTCTAAAAAAACAATTTTCCCAAATAAAAGTTACATTTTGAAATGTAACTTGCAGTAAAAATAATATGGTAGAATCTGTAGATTTATGTGGTGAATTCATGATAAAAATATGAGTTACTAACTTTTGAAAGTAAATGACCGGTGACATTTTGATGTATAAATGTAGTATTTTTATTTAAAATAAAAATAATAATGATTATTATTATTTATTAATGTTAAAAATAATAACATTTATTATAAATTTGATCTTTTATATACTAAAACACAAGTTATATGACCAAATAAAATTATGACACATGGCGTGTGTTTACAATTTTTTTTTTGTGTTATAAATTTGATATTTTATATACTAAAACACAAGTTACATGACCAAATAAAATTATGACACATGGCGTGTTTACAATTTTTTTTTTGTCAGCAACATAAACAGACTCATATAGATTCTGCAAACCACAATGGTAGCTCTGCATCCATATGAACGACAGATGACGGTTGTTTCTTTGTACTGCGTGCGAGACTGTCCGCCTTTGAGTTATGTGTTCGTGGTATATGAATGATCTCTGAGCTGTTGAAACTTCTTTTCAAAAATGTAATGTCGTTCAGATAGCTTGCAAAGGCTGGCCACTCCTCTGGTTCCGAAACCATCTTCACCAATTGAACACAATCCGTTGCAAAAGTAACCCGGAACTGTCTAAGGTTCCTCATGCATTCCATTGCCCATATGAGAGCCTCTATCTCTGAGTGTAGTGACGACTGACTTGCTCTTGTATTCCTTGCTTCCATTAGTCCATCATAACCTTCCAGAGTACTATACCATCCTTGTCCTGAATATATATATCATGATTTTTCCAGGATCCATCCGTAAAACACCATCTATCTGGTATGGTCGGGATTGCCGCTGGTACAGGTAGCCGAGTGTGGTCCATTCCCTAATTCTGGGAATTTTGCGCTTCCGCCCAAAGTAACGATTCCGTTTCTGCTAATTTGAGAGTATCTTTCGGGTCCATATCTACATTGCTAAAACCTTTGTTGTTTCTACTTTCCATATATACCAGAGAATCCATGCAAAATGATGATCCTCCCTTTCGGGGGAGACTCTCCAAAATAGATGATCCATATTGGTAAATAATGATTGAGTAGGAAATATTCCGGATTCGTTGGGATCCGTAAAAGTGCCCAGACTTGGATCGCCGGTGGACATTCAAAAAATACATGATTAATTGACTCCTCGGGAGCTCCGCATCGGTCATTGGTTTACAATTTAAAAAAAAAAGAAAAAAAAATTCAAATGTAAGAAAATAACAGTTTCGTTTATCAAGTGATTTATATCAATTTATTTTCTATACAAACTAACAATCCCTAATATCTCTTACACTGCACCCATGATCTCCCCTTGAAATCGTTAAACTTTCTCTCTCACTCATGTTGCCATATATATATCTAAATCCATTTAGAAATTGTTTTTTTGCAACAACTCCGTTGATTCTCTCTGAAATTGTAAATTCCTTATTTTTTTGCTCTAGTTTCATTAATCAAAAACTTTTACGAAACATATAACCACTGCCAAATCTACAATTTTAGATAATGGCTTCGATTGGTGTGATGTCATATTAGAGTTAATTTACAATAAAAGTTACATCAAAATGTAACTTTTAGTAAAATTTATGTTGTAAAAGCTGTAGATTTATATAGTGGGTTCACTGTAAAAATATGAGCTCCTAAACTTTTAAAGTAACTAGCTGGTAACATTTTTCATGTACAAATGTAGTATTTTTTATTTAAAACAAAAATAATGACAGTTACTATTTATAATGTTAACAATAATAACATTTATTATGAATTTAATAAAATAGACTGAAAAATAAAATTTACAATAGAAAGGTGTTTATATATTTACGTAATTTTGTATATAAAAATTTTAGTTACCAAACAAAGCTAATAGTTAAAATTAAAGAAATACTTATGTTTAAATAATAATTAAAATAATATAAGAAATTTTTTAAATATTTTTGACAAACTAGTAGATAATTAAGTGAATTAATTAAAAATGATTTAGTAACTGAAGGAAAGTAAACGTGAGAAATGTTTGCCATGCAATTAAAATATTAAATTTAAAAATAAATAAAAAGTAAACGTAAGATAGTTGATAGAAAAAATAACTACTGGCTCAAATTCTAATACATACGATTTTGCTTGATGTTGATTAATCTTTTGAGTTACCAATTTTACAAAGGATATAACTCAAAATTGTACCTCAAATATAACGCATTACTAGATCCTGACCCGCACGCCCGCACAAGTGTTTTTTTTTATAGTTACCTAAACATTTCAAAACACAACAATTTAATGGTTTTATTTTATCGTTTCATTTGGATCGGTTCGGTTCGGATGGTGTCGGGTTTAGATCCAGTTTATATTTTTTATAAAATCTGATAGAACCAAATTATAAATATTTTGAGTTTGATTCAAGTTTAAAACCAAAATTCCGAAAATGCCCAAAACCTAGAAAACTCGAAAAAACTGGAGCAATTCAGAGGTTTTGGATATCATTTACTTATAAATATCAAAAAAATCTTAATTCAGGTAATTAATATTTTATTTTATTTTGAATATTGAACTACCCGCTCGGTTTTGGTTTTTGGGTTTAGAGAAATAAGAATCAATTGAGTTTTGTTGATAGAAATCATTGGGCTTTTTATGTATATATATATATATATATATATATATATATATATATATATATATACGCCGGGAATCATTAATAATACTTCAAATTAAAAAAAACAAATCAAGGTTAAGTACTAATTGTACTTTAGTTTTAATAGTTTAGACGTCTATACATAACATTTTGATTGTTTATATGTTGTAATTTATTGTTTCAAATATTCAATTCTTTTAATTGTTTGTTTATATGAATGTATATGTACTTTGTAAAAATTTGTAATGTAATCTAACAAAATATAGGAACATATATATAATATTATATATTAACTGTTAAAATGGTGAAACTCTAATTTTATGTTTCTTATAGTTTAACTAATATAAATAAATTTTGGTATATATATGTTATATAGTGTAATGCACCGAAGATACATCTAATCTATTAATAGTATATATATTAGTAAGAGAATTTATAAATTGATCAGTGGGTCCATGTGCTAAAATAATACATTAGAATAAGCCATAGAAAGCGCCTAACTATTTTTGTTGACAAATTTATTAACTTGTCTGTTTTTTTAAAACACTATTAACATGTCTCTTTGTTCACTAATATGTTTAGGCACAGGAATTTAGTTTCGGTTGCATTCGAGTTTGTTTGTTTTCGGTTTGGTTATAGCTTTTAGGTTTTCAGTTGTAAGAGATTTACAAACTGTTTGGTTATTTATGAACTTGAGTTTGGTTTCGGTTTTGTTATTTTAGTTTTTGTTTGGTGTGGATAATAATGTAAGCAACCCGACAAAATTTCAATTTTGTTCTACTTTGGTTTGCGTTTTTGGATAGTTTTGAATAATTTGGGTAAAAAATATCGGATCTCTTGGATAATTTAAATATTATTGATAAAAATATTAGGGTGATTTGGTTATATCGGAAAATTAAGATAATTGTAAAAAATTTGGATAAAAAGTAATAGGGTTATCAATTTTTTTTGAATAGTTCGGTGTATAAATAATATTTTTAGGAATATAAATTGTATTTGGATAGTTTGGTTTTCAGTTTAGATCTGTTTAGTTTTGGTTTTACTGTTTTAGAGATATAAGAACCATTTGGCTATTTGTGAACATTGATTCAGGTTTAGTTTTTATTTTATTTTATTTGTATTTCAGTTCGGATCTTGACTTATCAAATTCCAATTAAACAATATATCTTGTATTTGATAAATAGCTTATTAAAATTTATTTTCAGGATATATTTTATAAATTCCCGATATTAAGACTGTTATCATATTAAAATTGTTGCAAATACCAACTTAATAATTACAAAGTATTTTGAGTATTTCGAGGTTTATAAATATGAATTTTTATTAGATATTCTTGATAATATATAAATAAATATATTACTGCATAAAATATATTTTTGTATTTGAAATATTTAGTAAATAATAAGGACTGGAAAGATATTCTTAAAATTTCTACATCATATATATATTAAAACAGAAGTCACAACCTTAATTCTTTTGTGAATTTAAAAAAAAATGATCCTAATAGACCTATTACTAGAAAGTCATATTACATTTAATCTCTAATCTTATCACTTAAATTTTGAGCCTACCAGAAATTTTTATTGGGCTATCAATAATTAAATTTAAACAATAGATGATCCATTGGATTTATAGATAATATAAATTAAATAGATATAATTTAATGTTGTAATACTATACATCCATATTTTAATTATTTAAAAAATATTTGTCAATGTTAACTTTTAAAATTATAAAGATTTTTTTTTAAATAACAAAAATCATATTATCTAACAATGATTAATCTTTACAACCTTAAACCAATGAATTTTTTTTTTAAACTATATAGTTTATTTTAAAAGTTAAACAAAAACTAAATGTTTAATTATTTACTCGATAATATAAATCTATGCAGCGAAAAGTTTAATTTTTTAAATACTTTCTAAATCTGTGAAATGTTACAATATCTTTGGATATGACAATAAAATAATATTGTACTAATCTTTATATATATAGTTACGATTTTAATAATAAAATAATAATCCAAAAAATATATATAGAAGAAGATACAAATACATGTGAAAGTTTGAAACAATCTATTCAATAAAAAACATATACCGTAAATTTATTATGTTTTAAAAATTGATAGACACATATATATTATAATATATACCAATTTAGAATTGAAAACAAAATGTTTATATAAAAATAAATGTAACTATTAGATTTGGTCCTATTTATTTTAATTTTAATAATCTCTCTTTTAATGATCACAATCTAGATCGACTCCCATTTATTTTCAAAATATTAGATTTGGTCCTATTTATTTTAATTGTTTTTAAAGTGTATATGTTGTTGGTTTATTATATATTATATATGGTTATATATGTAAATGCTTTTCTTTATTCTGTATACAATACTCTATAATAACTATATTATTGATTTATAGAATAAGGCCCATTGACTATTTTGAAATGTTTCCAAATTGTATATATTAAAATATAGTAGTGTATAAAAATATTTTAATACAGTCATATGTAAAAAAATAAATGTAACTATTTATTGAGATATTTCGTCAAATGCAAAAACCTTACAGATACTCTTCAATACATAAAATACAAAATCTAAAATAATAATCCTCAGTATCATAAATCCATACGTAAGATATTTTTCTAATTGCTTGTTCAGTATTTTAATGACATACTTTAAATGAATATGCTAGAATAAAAGGATTTAAATTTCGTTCAGTAATGTTTTGTTGGGACTAATTTAGATAATATTTTATATGATCCACATTTGTTAGTCTAATTGTAAATGACTAAAGAAACCGTAATGAAATCATAAATATCTAACAAAACTCCTTATAATACGAATGTATTGTATTTCTTTTTTGAAATAGTTAATATGTTTTTATAATTAATATAGGAGTGGCAGACCAACAATTAACCAAGGAACATTTGTTTTGATTTATGCAGACTAAATCATACCGAAGCATTATTGTTAACAAACCACGAGATTTTAGGTTCACTCAGTTTTGTTATTTAAGTTTAAGTACACGTAAATTTATTAGCAGGATTAGCAAAGTTATAAAACAGACATTGTTTAAATTCAATGGCATTCCTTGGTAAATATTAAAAAAAGTAAGAGTTAAGTACTAATTGCACTTCAATTTTAATCTCTTACTAGATCTGGACCCGCCTGACCGGGCGGATTTTTTTTTCTGTTTACGTAATGTAATTAAATTTTTTACACCATGATATAATGTATCAAAATTTTAATACAAATTATGATAAAATTATATCACATAATACAAATATTGTTGTAACATAATTTGACACACTGTGGCAACAAAATTGATCACACTGTGGTAAGGTAATTTAACTTGGGCCAAATTTCAATTGACAACCATTAAAATATGATGAAATAAAGAATTATGAGTGAGTATGATATATGAAGTAGATAAATAAGATATATTTTTTTACGGAAATTAATTTATTCAACGGCTACGAAAAGGTTACTTATTTAAAATTTGATTAAGATTTGTTTATTGTGTGTTATTGTGAAACCAACAAATAGAAAAAGGTAAGATTATATTGGTGAAATTTGAATATTGCGTTTATTGTTTAGTAGTTATGGATCAAATTTTATTGTATCTTTACTGTTCCGAAATTGAAGGGGAAATCTTGTTTAGAAACAAATTAGTAGATTCTGCAAATATTTCTATTTTTTTTTTCTGAAGTATAAGATTGTTGGGCGGAGGGAAAAGTTTTTTTCAATTCAAAAATATTAGATTTTAATTAAGAATAATGATTATTAATTATTTGGACATATGGAAGTCAGTACAAATAAGGTAAGGATTGAATATAAGTCCAGTGGAATATTTCAATATAATAAAGTTTTCTTAGTTTAATTACTTATAAAGCTTATATAATTTGATGTTCGTGCAGGTTACGTAAGCTAAGGATGGGATTCATATAATAATAAGCAATGTTACGGGGTCTGTAGCTCGTAGGGGAATTATTTATGTTTGTTCCTTTATATAAAATATGTAGTTTGTTTGAATTTGAGTTATTAAAAAAAAACAATGAATATGTGGAAAAGATATTTAATGGCATTAAACTATAAATATTGTGTAATTTTTAGGGTTATTATATAAGTGTATTTCTGTTTTAATAAAGTAGATATATTAATAGAGAAACACTTAAAAATTTATAACATGTAGTTTGTATTAATTAAAAAAAATGTCCTGATGAGTTGTCACGTAATTGAAATGCTAATTTTGCTTACTTAATGGCTTGAGAATCAATTGAGAATTTTGTTAGTCAAAATTAAATTACTAAGAAATGTTATATTATATAGTATGTCCATTATGTACCATTCACTTATCAAAATGATATTATTATATACTTTTATTAAATAAAACCTACAAAATTACCTAATTTGATGGCGATTAATGATTTTAAATAATAAAGATTTGCTAACAATCTGTATAATTTCTATCATTTATGTTTAATTATTTATTATTAAAATAAATTACACAATTACATTAAGCATATAATAAAAACTTAAGATTTGTTTTCTATATGTTGTATTTTAAATTTTTCAAAACAAGTATAAATTACCAAAACTGTTAAAATTCTCACATAAACATTTGTGATCAAAGTTTAAATTATTTTCTATAATAAAATACAGTGATTATAAAATCATATGAATAAAGAATTTTATTTTACTAGATGTTTATGTTAATACATATTTCATACCGTTTAAATTAAACTATACATCATATGAAAATACATACTTATATTTTGATATCTGCGTTGAACATATATAGAAAAGTTATTATTTTAATTTTGAAATCTTTATTGTTTTTTCTAAATGATTATAAATTATTGAAACCACAAAATATTCCACATTAAAAAATCGTTGGTGTAAAATTTGTTACATGCAAATAATCATAAAATCATACGAGTAGAAACCTCATTTAATAAATATTCATATTAAAATTATACTATATATATATGTTAATATAATTTAAATTTAATTATATCATATACGATATATAAGATTGATTGTTTTGACTTATTTACCCTAAAATTATTGCGAATAAACAAGAGCGGTCAATTACTTTATATGCGCACGCTAATTTATTACATAATAGTAACTGATTTCTTAGTTATTTAATGTATACTTATTATTTCATTATTTCATAATATGCAGAAAAACATAAAATAAGTGATAAATATAAAATATTTATTCTGTACAGGGCACGAATCTTAACCTAGTATGTATCTTTTTAATAATATTAAATCTTAAATTTTTTAAATCTCATGCAAAAACAAAATAACGAAATGAAAATAAACTTAAAAATAAATATTTATATCGATCAATAACCAAAATGAAAAAATAACGACACAAAAATGAGAAAACTATTGAAGATAGATGATTGACACGTGAACGTAAACTTCTCATAACCATAATTAACTTTTAAATTGCTAAATCATGATATAAAAACTGAACTGAATAGTACGCCTGAGATTCTTTGGCCTAAAAGTTAGGTTCTTATGCGATAAATGATTTTTTGACCTCAAATATTTTTAAAATGGGATCAGCTCATAAGTAAACAAGTTATGTAATTAACAAAAAAAATTAAAAATTGTTTAAGGGCCAAAAATATTAATTCGAGCAAGAACATAATTTTATTTTCCCATAAAATATTTCTTAAATAATTTCATATAAAATGCGCAAGGCGCATGTCTTATCCTAGTAGATTAGATCATTCAAACATAAATTCAAGAAATAAAAAATAAATCATGACCGGTAACATTTTTAGTTATTTTCATAAATCAAACTTAATCACTATATATTAACTCATGTCACCAAATTGTGGCATAACAAATAATAGTCTTCGAAAAAAATTTCTTTCAATGAAATGAGGAAAATAATATATATGCTATGGATTAATTGGCGGAACGTACTGCAAAATTAGATGATGAAGATTAAAGTTCAGGTAAGTGAAACTAAAAACACCCAAACTCTTCATGCTCAAAACTCTTTTCTCCTTCAGTATATTTATAATTTTCTCCTTTCGTAGATTTTGACACAAGTTACATACTACATAGTAAAAAAAGGTAAAGGTTGGCAAAATATGTAAATAACACTTTTAAAAAGAACTAAATCATATTTTTGATTTGTTGAAATATTTTTATTTGTGCCGTAGTGATAGTTCAGAAACTTGAGAATCACCATAAGAAAAAAATAGTGTGTTCGATTGTGTGTTCTCTGCGGATCAAAAATCACTCTTCAGAAATTTGAGAATCACCATAAAACACACCACTGGATCAAAAATCCAGGTTTTTGTTGCGTTATACTTTCCAGATGGAGGGAGCGAAACGATAGACGTCATGGTGCTACGCCTACGGTCGCAGGCTCTCTGGCTAAGATGATTGATAGGCAGGTTCAAAACTGGTGCCTAACAGTCGCTGCTACAGTCAATGGTTCGCTTCAAGGGTCTAGCCTTTATTTGTTTTCAACAGTTATCATTTTCTGTTTTTGTTAGAAAGTCAGTTAGATCCAACACGATACACTTGATGTACAAAAATTAGTTTTTCTTCGAACAAATTTTACATATATTAAAAAAAAGGTGAGGATAATTAGAAGGCAACAAAATTGGTAGGGAAAACAAGAAAAATTCATATGTCTACTGTTTAGATCAAGACCTAACTTGATCAGGTTGGTTTTTCTTATTCATTATTTTCTGTGTTTATAATCTCATAGAAATGTGGTGAACTTTTTTTGTTTATGTTCAGACCAAATATAT
>NW_026014936.1:0-51821 GCF_020379485.1 Brassica napus
TAGCTTGGGAAAGATTCAAAGGGTACTTATCAAAATGCCCTCACCATGGTTTCACAAATGAGAATTTGCTCAGCACATTCTATAGAGGACTCCTACCCAACCACAGAAGCAGGCTTGATACGGCTAGCAATGGATCCTACTTGGGGAGAAACTGAAGAAGATGCAATGGAGCTGGTAGAGAATATGGCAAAGAGTGATTCGGTGTACAATGATGATTTGATAGGCATAACCGTGGTGGAGGGCAGTGATGACCATTTCACTAGGAAAGACATCAAATCCCTACAAGACAAAATTGATCTTCTTCAACAAAGAAAGAACTACCATTCACAAATTAATTATGTTGGTGAACAAGCCCGAGGAGAACCAGGATTTATCAATGAAGTTGAAGGTTTGGAAGGACAACAAGACGTGTCTTACATCAATGCTAATGGTACTTGGTTCAAGAAAGAACCAACCTACCAATACCAACAAAGAGAACAAGGAAGCTACCAATACCAACCTAAAGATCAAGCTCCATACCAATACCAACAAAGGGGCCAAGGAAACTTCCAAAACAAACCTCAATACCAAGGCAACTACCAGCAAAAACCAGTTTACAATAATCAACAAGGAGGTTATCAAGGCAATACAAACTTCCCACCGGGCTTTACCAACAAAGGGAATCAGTCTACACAAGCCCAAGCTGGATCTTCTACTTCTGCTCCACAAGAAAGTAGTACTGAGACTATGTTGAGACACATCTTGGAATCTCAAACTAGAAGTGAGAAGCACATTGGGTATGAGCTGAAGAATATCCAGAACAGGATTGATGGAAACTACAATGATCTCAACAGCAAGTTCAAGGGTTTGGAAAATCAGTTTGCCTCCATGAGTTCAAGTCAAAATCGCCAACAAGGTTCACTCCTGGAAAGGCTGAGCAAAACCCCAAAGAAACAATGAAAGCAATCACACTTAGGAGTGGTAGAGAGTTGCCTCCTAGAGTTCTCATTAAGGATAATGAGAAGCAAGGTGGGGAGGTTGTCATCAATGTAGATGATGATGTGGCCATATTGATGAAAAGATTAATGAAGAGATCTTGGAGAAGATAGTTGATGCCAAGGGAAAGAGAAAGATTGGAGAAGAGAAGAAAGTTGTGAGCAAGAATGAAGCTGCCACTTCATCAAAGGAAGCTTCAGTCACTCCTCCTCCATATGAGCCCAAGCTTCCTTTTCCTGGAAGATTCAAGAGACAGCTTTTGGAGAAGTACAAAGCATTGTTTGAGAAGCAGATGAGAGAGGTTCATGTTACTATGCCTATTATTGATGCTTTCATGTTGGTTCCTCAGTACAGTAAATTCTTGAAAGATGTTGTGGCACAGAAGAAGAAAGAAATGGAAGGGATGGTGGTGCTTACTCATGAGTGCAGTGCCATCATTCTGAGATTGACAGTCCCAAGGAAGCTACAAGACCCAGGCAGCTTCACTTTGCCATGTGCTATTGGACCTTTGACATTTGAGAGGTGTCTATGTGATCTAGGAGCAAGTGTTAGCCTCATGCCTTTGTCTATTGCCAAGAAGCTTGGGTTTACTCAGTACAAGAAGTGTAGGATCTCTCTAGTGCTGGCTGACCGCTCTGTAAAGCTCCCCATTGGCATCTTGGAAGATCTCCCTGTGATGATTGGGAACTATGAGATCCCTACTGATTTTGTGGTGCTAGAGATGGATGAAGAGCCTAGAGATCCTTTGATCTTTGGAAGACCTTTCCTTGCAACTGCTGGAGCTATGGTGAATGTAAGACGTGGCAAGATTGATCTCCATCTTGGGAAAGGAAACACTCTTCACTTTGACATCAAGGAGGTAATGAAGAAACCCACCATTGAAGGGCAGATGTTCTACATCGATGAGATGGAAGCCCTTGCTGATGAGTACCTAGAAGAGTTGGCACTGGATGACTCCCTACAACATGCTCTCACCATAAACAAAGAAGCTCGGCTCATTAAAGATGGAGTGAGCTTGGAGTATGAGAAGCTGCTCAATTCCCGTGAAGAGTTAGTCGATGAAGGCAGGTTCCTGGAACTGCCACAAACAGATCAACATGTCGCCACGGTCGCTGTCCAAGCCGAATCTCAAGAGGATGATTGGAGTGAACTCAAGGCTCCCAAGGTCGACCTCAAGCCACTCCCCAAGGGGCAGGTATGCTTTTCTTGGATCCAATAACACATATCATGTCATAGTGAGTAGTGAACTCGATGAAATTGAATTGCATGCACTCTTGAAAGAACTTAGAAAATACAGAAAGGCAATAGGGTACTCATTGGATGATATTAAAGGGATATCACCCTCATTGTGCACACATAGGATACATCTTGAAAATGAATCAATGAGTTCTATAGAGCATCAAAGAAGGTTGAACCCCAACCTGAAAGAAGTTATTAAGAAAGAGATTATCAAACTTTTAGATGCTGATGTTATATATCCTATCTCAGATAGTAATTGGGTATCACCTGTGCATGTAGTCCCAAAGAAAGGTGGTATTACTGTGGTTAGAAATGAAAATGATGAATTGATACCCACTAGAACTGTAATAGGGCATAGGATGTGTATTGATTATAGAAAACTTAACTCAGCCTCTAGGAAGGATCACTTTTCATTGCCATTCATTGACCAAATGATTGAGAGGCTTGCAAAACATCCATATTATTGCTTTCTTGATGGGTATTCAGGGTTCTTCCAAATCCCAATACATCCCAATGATCAAGAGAAGACAACTTTCACATGCCCCTATGGTACCTTCGCCTATCGAAGGATGTCATTTGGGTTATGTAATGCTCCAGCAACCTTTCAAAGGTGCATGATGTCTATCTTCTCAGATCTCATTGAGGATGTAGTGGAGGTATTCATGGATGATTTCTCTGTCTACGGATCCTCTTTTTCTGCTTGTTTGTCAAATTTGTGCAGGGTCATACAGAGATGTGAAGATACCAACCTTGTGCTGAATTGGGAGAAGTGCCACTTCATGGTTAAAGAAGGGATTGTGCTTGGGCACAAGATTTCAGAGAGAGGCATTGAAGTGGACCAAGCCAAGATTGAGGTGATGGCGAGGTTGGCTCCACCAAAAACAGTGAAAGACATTAGAAGCTTCCTTGGCCATGCTGGTTTCTACAGAAGGTTCATCAAAGACTTCTCCAAAATAGCTAGACCATTGACCAAGCTGTTGTGCAAAGAGATCATCTTCAACTTTGATGAAAAATGCCTAGAAGCCTTTAAGAAGCTGAAGGAGGAGCTCACCAGTGCCCCAATAGTTCAACCACCAGATTGGAGTCTACCCTTCGAAATCATGTGCGACGCCAGTGACTATGCTGTGGGGGCAGTCTTGGGGCAAAAGAAGGACAAGAAGACACATGTGATCTACTATGCTAGTAGAACACTTGATGATGCCCAAATGAAGTATGACACAACTGAGAAGGAGCTGTTGGCAATTGTCTATGCCTTCGAGAAGTTCAGGAGCTACCTGGTAGGGTCTAAGGTCATTGTCTACACTGACCATGCTGCACTGCGACATCTACTAGCCAAGAAGGATGCCAAGCCAAGGCTGCTCAGATGGATATTAATACTACAAGAGTTTGATCTCAAAATCAAGGACAAGCCATGAGTGGAGAATGGTGTAGCTGATCACCTTTCAAGATTAAGAGTGGAGTGTGGGATTCCTATTGATGAGGGACTCCATGAAGAGCAGATTATGGCTACAGAAGCAATGGTCACAGCTTGTGAGACTGGAAGGAAGATTGAAGAAATGAAGGCAATTGATGAAACAGGCCCATGGTATGCTGATCTAGTGAACTACTTGGCATGTGGAAGGGAACCATTGAATCTGACAGGCTATGCAAGGAAGAAGTTCTTCAAGGATGTGAAGAGATACTACTGGGACGAGCCTTACCTCTACACTCTTTGCAAAGATCAAATCTATAGAAGAGTAGTAGCTCAAGAGGAGGTGGAAGGAATCCTCACACACTGCCATGGACCAGCCTATGGAGGTCACTTTGCCACCTTCAAGACTGTCTCCAAGGTGCTACAAGCAGGATTTTGGTGGCCCCATATGTTCAAAGACACACAAGAGTTTGTGTCAAGGTGTGACCCAAGCCAAAGGAGAGGGAACATCACCAAGAGAAATGAGATGCCTCAAAATCCTATCTTGGAGGTGGAAGTGTTTGATGTGTGGGGCATTGACTTCATGGGACCATTCTCATCTTCCTATGGTAATGAATACATTCTTGTTGCTGTGGATTATGTCTCCAAATGGGTGGAAGCTATAGCCAGCCCAACCAATGATGCTAAGGTTGTCCTCAAGATGTTCAAGAGCATTATCTTCCCAAGGTTTGGAGTCCCAAGAGTTGTGATCAGTGATGGAGGCACCCACTTCATCAACAAACTTTTTGAGAACCTTCTTAAGAAGAATGGTGTCAAGCACAAGGTGGCAACTGCTTATCATCCCCAAACAAGTGGCCAAGTTGAGATTTCCAACAGGGAGATAAAGTCCATTTTGGAGAAGACTGTGGGGACAACAAGGAAGGATTGGTCTACAAAGCTTGATGATGCACTTTGGGCCTATAGGACTGCTTTCAAGACACCCTTGGGAACCACTCCCTTCAATCTTGTCTATGGGAAAGCTTGCCATCTGCCAGTGGAGCTTGAGTACAAGGCACTATGGGCTGTTAAAATGCTGAACTTTGACATCAAGAGTGCCAAAGAGAAAAGAATTTTCTAACTCCATGAGCTTGATGAGATTCGACTTGATGCTTTTGAGAACTCAAGGATTTACAAAGAAAAGACCAAGGCATTCCATGACAAGAAGATCCTGAAGAGGGAGTTCAACATTGGAGATCAAGTGTTGCTCTTCAACTCTCGATTGAAGTTGTTCCCTGGAAAACTTAAGTCAAGATGGTCCGGCCCTTTCAAGATCAAAGAAGTGAGGCCATATGGAGCAATTGTGCTTTAGAACAAGACCGGTGGGGACTTTACAGTGAATGGGCAAAGAGTCAAGCTGTACATGGCGGCCACACCTGAGAAGGAAGGAACCTCGGTTCCACTTTCCGATCCCAAACCAGCCTAAACCAAAAAGGGGTAGTCAAGCTAGAGACTTAAAACAAGCTCACTTGGGAGGAAGTCCCACATCTATCCCTATATATATTACTGTTTACTTGTGTGGTTTTTCTTTTGTGTGTTTGATAAGTGTGTTTAAAATTTTCATGTGATTCTCCACTTAATCAAAGAAGAAAGATGGCCATCCAGCAAAGCTACAAGTGTTAAAATTATTCAACTCCATCTAGCAACTCCAAGCTAAGTGTCTCTACAACCATTGTAAATATATAGTTTTCATGTTTGTTTCTTCTAGACCTCTTCTTTCACCTTGCTCTCACACAAGAGACTGTGTGAAGTAAGTGTGGGGGGGAGAGTCTACTTATCTCACATGTTTTCTGTTTTGTTTACTTGTCATAAGCATTGCATATCCATTTGCATAGAAAATCCATAAAAATTTGCAAAACTCCAAAAATTACAAAAAAAAACATTTAGTTATATCATTTGCATCTTTAGGTTTGAGTCTAGATCATATATAATGCATAGGTAAAATCCCTACAACTCATGCAATGAACTCATTGTTGATACCCTTTTGAATCATAATAAGTAGCTTGAGCTTATTCTGAATTTCTTGTAGACTTCGAGCCTTGAAAACTCCTCTTAAGACTCATTGAATCTTACTCTTTGAAACCAACTCCGATCTTAATTGACTTAAATGAACTTAATGCTTCTTGCTTATGGTCTCTTGAGTACTAAATCATGGCTTTACACACACTTGAGCTTGTATAAACCATTTTACCAATCTTTTTGACAACTCAAGTGGTAGTCCATACCCTAAACCCTTCCCTTCTTTCAAACCATCATTAATTGTTGAGTGAGGTCTTTTTGTGAAAGCTTGTCATGTGCAAAATCTTGAGAGTATTAGGAGCGACATTGATTTGTTCTCATCTCTTGCTAGCATTAGGACCTCTTTTGGGCTAGCATCTAGGATGGTGGTTGGAATGATGTGCTTTAATTCTTTTGATCTTGGGGATTGAATTGGGAAAGATTATGTAAAGGAAATGAATCAAAAAGTGTGTCTAAAACAACTAGGAACAAAAAAAAAAAGGAAGATAGCTCAGATTGTGTCAATAAAAACCCCAAAAAGAAAAGAAGAAAAAAAAAATAAGAGAATGGGGATAACAAATTTTTGAGCTAAGATACATAGTTGTTAAGACAAAGAAAAGAAAATAAAAGAGTGTTCATTGGGTAAGAGATGAAAATGGGTGTATATTTGGGATTTGAGATGAAGAAAAGAAAGGGTAGAACTTAAAAATTGTCTAGGAAAAGGGTACAATGATGAGAACCGATTTATGTATGCATTAATTGCTCCTTTTCTTAGATAAATTTTGCATAATGATCAAGCTCCTATTCTTGAGTGTAAGTCACCATTGCAAAATGTATTTGGACCCTTCTCATTCTTCACATTAAGCCATTTTTTCTCACCAAACCAAATGATTTAGACCAATTGGCAATTTGCGAGAATTCACTTATGATATTTCTTATTGAATGTGAGAGTTGGTTGATTTGAAGATTCATGATAATGAGTTAAAAGAGCAAAGGAATTGATAGGCCTAGAGAAGTTAGAGCTAATAAAAACATCTTGCTCTTGCTATTTGGTATGATTTTGTAAGGATATCACAACAATGGCATTGAAGAGTTTCTTAAGGTCATGAATTTCCATTTGTGTATTGAAACATCACTTCCTATGTTCTTGAAAGTTTACTTAAGGACAAGTAAAGGACTAGTGTGGGGGAGTTGATGTGTTGTGATTTTGCATAGTTTTAGCTTTGTTATTTCATATATATTCATGCATTAACCTTACATTTATTTGCATTTAGAGTCTATTGCATGTACATTTGCATCTTGTAGGTGTTGGATGAATTGTTTGGAGTTTTGGAGGTGATTAGAGCACAAAAGGAGCTCTCGAGGAGTCTTGAACCGAACGTGTGAAAGACAAGCATGGATGAAGGTCTTAAAGATATCTTTTGAAACTTGTCTTTTGGGAAGACATGGTAAATTGAGTTAGCTTTACAATGGAGGTGGTTTCAAGTCGTTTGGAGCTGTATTGAGGGATTTATGATCAAAATACTACACACATATCAGTATGACATTCCTAGTGGCCACCCTAGCAGCATCAACAATAGCCTTCGAATTTTAAGCCTTTAGACTCATTTTTATTCACATAAAACCTATAAAACTCATTACTATTCATTATTCTTCTTATTTTTGGTATTCTAAAGGTGTGTGCAACATGGAGAAAGTGGAGAAAACTTTAATGAGTGAGTTTTATCTCTTTAAAGCTTGCAACATGGGGGATGGGTTGTCTATCATGAGTTTGGTGGCTCTTTTGGCCTAACTTTCTCTACCTTTTCCGAAGAGGCAAGACTACTTTGGCCATATGAAGGGGCAAAAGGTGTTCTATAATGGAAGAAAGTGGAGAATAACTTTTATGAGTGTGTTTTATGCTTTATGCTTTCACATGATGGATGTGTTGTCATCCTCCTTTACTTAGGCTATAAAAGAGACTGCAAGGGGAAGGAGGAAGACAACACATCCATCATGTGAAAGCATAAAGCATAAAACACACTCATAAAAGTTATTCTCCACTTTCTTCCATTATAGAACACCTTTTGCCCCTTCATATGGCCAAAGTAGTCTTGCCTCTTCAAAAAAGGTAGAGAAAGTTAGGCCAAAAGAGCCACCAAACTCATGATAGACAACCCATCCCCCATGTTGCAAGCTTTAAAGAGATAAAACTCACTCATTAAAGTTTTCTTCACTTTCTCCATGTTGCACACACCTTTAGAATACCAAAAATAAGAAGAATAATGAATAGTAATGAGTTTTATAGGTTTTAAGTGAATAAAAATAGTCTAAAGGCTTAAAATTCGAAGGCTATTGTTGATGTTGCTAGGGTGGCCGCCAGGAATGTCATACTGATATGTGTGTAGCATTTTGATCATAAATCCCTCAATACAGCTCCAAACGACTCGAAACCACCTCCATTGTAAAGCTAACTCAATTTACCATGTCTTCCCAAAAGACAAGTTTCAAAAGATATCTTTAAGCCTTCATCCATCCTTGTCTTTCACACGTTCGGTTCAAGACTCCTCGAAAGCTCCTTTTGTGCTCTAATCACCTCCAAAACTCCAAAAAATTCATCCAACACCTACAAGATGCAAATGTACATGCAATAGACTCTAAATGCAAATAAATGTAAGGTTAATGCATGAATATATATGAAATAACAAAGCTAAAACTATGCAAAATCACAACACATCACTTTTGCTATACCAAAGTGTGTTCCTTTAGATTTACAAGTAACAAGAACAATGAGTTGATCTTGATTGTGTTTTTTGGATCTATATTTTAAAGGATTTAAGCTATAGTTTATGTATGAAATTTAATTTTCAGGGACTTCAAATCAGAACTAACCAGCTTAAAATCAAAAATGTGTCTCAGATCCCAGCCTCCATGGAGGAAGAAGATTACCCTGGATTACGCCACTCAATACTACATGTCTCCCGACCTCAACCCCAGCTCTCCTGTCCACATCACCCATAACAGCAGCCTCCACATCCACTTCCCCAACCCCCTTGCTTTTTGCTGGTAACAACATCCACATGTGTCCCTTGTCCACAACACCACCATCCACTCCTCGCAAGTTCAAGACAACCACATCCACACACCCCATCTGTCCACAATACCCAAGCAATACACACATAGTGATCTTGCCCCTCACATGTCTGGACATCCACAAAACCATAATCTGTCATTCTCACCATGCACCTCAGCTATCCTGATGATTAACAGTCTCTTTTACATCATGCTCTCTTTGGTAATGTATGTACTAAAGCTCTCTTTTGTAGCCTCAACCGAATTTTGCTAGATGCAAACACTCATAGACATGCTAGTGTATAATTATTAACTTTTCTTTGTCATCTGTTTAGCTCTGTGTCCACATCTACGCAAAACACTTTTTCATGGATCGATTCGAGATCTTGCAGTGGTTGAATCTGAATTCTATTTAGCTGATTGAGGTTTGTATATTTCTTAATGGAATCTGTAATCCTGTATTTTCATGTTGCATCAGAGGCTGTGAATTGTCTTTATTTTTATGACATTGCATTAGCACCAGGACCATTGCTTTACTTGATTCATATCTCTTTTGTTTCTGTAGGGAGAGCTTGCTACTTTCAAGTCCATGACTTGGTTTGCCAAACCCCAGGTCTGCTCCTTTTGCCCTTTAACAAAAACAATGGTTAGCAGCTTTTCAAACTTGATAACAACGAAACTGAACAGACACAGAACTCCAACAAACAGTTTGCACCCATTTATGTTTTTTCCTTGTGTGTGTGTGATGGTAAGTTATCAGTGCTTTGACTTGTGCTAGGAGAGGGTGGTTGAATGATTACATCTTTACTTCTCAGCCCCGTCTTCTGGTCAAAGCAACAGGGTACGGTTTGCTTCTTACTCTAGAGATCGTGATCATGGGACTGGCAGTTCTATTCAGGATCAACAGTGTAAAACAGCAGACAACAACGGTGGTGTTACAGAAAATTGCGATCAAGACATGAATGGTTGATGTAAGAGAAAAGGCTGATGGAGTAGGAAACTCAACTGATTTAGACATTTATACCACAGCACAAACCAAAGACAAAAAACTGATGGTAGTAAGATGAAATCTTCCTGAAAACAACAAACTGAAGGATTCAACTCCAGGTAAATTGCTTAAGAGTACCATTGCAGATACAAATTTCTTAGATTACAAACACTGTTTGTTATCCAAACTAATGAACAAAGCTCAAAGCTCATCAGTAGAATTCTGTAGCATTGTGCTTAGAGATCTTTCGTTGTGGAGATACAGGTAAGGTCAAACAAACAGATGGAGTTTGATCCAGTTAAGCAGCATAGGCATTTTTGTCCCTGGATCTGGTCGACGAGTAGAAAAGGCCCTGGATGGAGGCAGACTCTATCTGCATTACAACGCCATAAGGGATCTTGTCAGACTCCACTATCACCCTCTTCCGTTCTCAAGGTAACACATTATTTTCCATTTTTCTTAGGCACAGTAATTCGTTTTTTTCTAGTGTTAGGATGGATAGATATAACTTACCTCCGACCATTCTCATTTTTTCTCGACATGAGATCATATAAAACCCCCCTTTTGTAGCAAAAAATAGCAGGATCAGATAATACTCCACGATTCCATTATGCATGACTTCTCGTTGATTTGATCTTTTTGGATTCGTTCCGAGCATGAGATAACTGATCAAATTGTAAAGAACAAGAACTATATACATTTCTATACCTGCAAGTTATTGTTATTTCATCAGTTGCAACGTCTTTGATGGTTCTTTATGTGATGTTTTTGTTGTCAGGTAGATGATCCTTTAATATCTGTTCGGAACTTTATGCATGACTTCTCGCTGAGGCACAGAAGATTTTGTTACTGAAAAGACTTGAGTGCAATGTAAAACTTGAAAAACTGTTAACATTCATGTTGTTCTGAGTTATTTGTTGATTTCTCAAAAATTAAAACCTATGTTGTCTAACCCATTTGAAATTCCTGGAGCTTAAAATCATGTGTAGATACACTCATAACTTCATTCGTAACATTGCTCTTGTAAGTCTAGTATCAATTTTGGGTTGCAATGATCCCTGAGAAAGTTCAGGTGCATAACATAAAAAAAGAAACAGTTTCGGATCACCTTTTAGTTCGGTTTAATATTATGGTGTTGGTTCGGTTGTTACACTAATCACCCTAGTTTAGTGTTCTTCAATAACTCGAGTGAACATAGTTGATTGGGAGACTCCTTTCAAGGTACAATAGATATAAGTTATCATATCTTCGGTGACAAAAAAAAAAAATTTATTATTTGGTTTTGAGAAATTCCTTATAATACCTAAAAAAAAAAGTTTTTGTCACAAATATAAACCTTAAAAATAAAAATGACCAAAATAGATTTAAATGTTTTATCAAAAAAAGTAAATATACACTTATACCCCTAAGATTAATTAATCTAGACATTAGAGTTTAGAGTTAAAGGGTGGAGTTTAGAGTCAAGGGGCACGGTTTAGGGTTTAAAATTGAGCAGTAGGGTTTTGGGGATGGATTTCAAATTTTAAAAAATAAAAAATAAAAAAAGTTTTAAAAATTTCAAAATAAAAAATGTTAGTTTAAGTCATTTTAGTTTTTGAAGTCTATTTATGCGATAAAACTTAAAAAAATATATTCGAGAGAATTGCCTTTGGTTTTTCCAAAAGATTATTTTTCCTACTAGATTACAGAACTTTGAAACTCAAGTGTGCGGATATTTCCTGAATTAGGATGGAAAAGACAAGCGCAAGTAGATCCCTGATATACAACCATTTCCTTCCGTCATGTCCCACTATCTTCATTTTAATTATTTTTATATCAAAACTTTTCTAAAACAATAATAATTTATGAATACTTTTCAAATTAAGTAATTATGTGGACCATCCCCGGATTCATGGCTCAAGTTTATGGACTATGCAAACCTGATGCTAACACATTTGTGTTTCTTAAACTTTTAATGTATTAAATAGGTGTTTAAATTCTTGTTTATATCTGTTTGCAGCTGCTTTAATACCCTACCAGGGATCTACTTGTGCTTGTCTTTTCCACCCTAATTCAGTTGTGAACTTGTGATCCTACTTTAGTAGATGCGGGTTTAGCACCATAAACACGACCATAAAAATAAAATCTTTGTAAGCTTTTAATGTATCTAACTGTAAATCATATTTCCTTTGTTTCATAAAGAATATCACTTAGATATTTTTACACATATCAAAAAAAATAATTGAGATGTATTTATGTTTTCATTAATTACAACTAGTTAATCAATGGTCTTTAAAATAAATAAATTTATTTATAAAATCAATGCATTTTGCAATTAATATTTGACTGGAATTGATTATAAATTATATTGGAATTGTAGAATGACACTTCTTATATAACAAGAAAAAAATGTTAAAGTGACAATTATTCAGAAACAAAAACAGAGAGAGTATTTTTATTTTCGATCAATGATAACGTGAAAGTTTAAAATTATAAGAACTTACAAAATCAACAATATGTGAAATGCTAAGTCAAAAAAAAAATGTGAAATGAAATGGCAAATTTAGTTTTTAATTACTTAAACATGGTTCCTGGTTTTAAGAACTAGTATTTAATGGGATGTTCTATGTGCATATAGTCGTATGAAAGATAAATATATGCATAATTAAATTGTAAAATTAGTTTCTATTTACTTAATTGTGAAATGACCGAACACGATTCCTGGTTTCCAACCCATGCTCAATGTGGTATAAGACTAGAACAAAGTTATTGTCCCCAAGAATGTAAAGCTGCAGCACGTTCACTCTACCCTGATTACAAAAACACGGTCCATGCTTTCATACTCAAACAGACATTTGACCCACTTTAATTTATTAACTTATTATCTACATTATTCACATATTGAGACGCAAAGGAAAGAGAGAGAGTGACTCAAAAGATTACGATACAAAACCGAACCCAAGTCAATTATCTTTCTTTCAGACCAAAGACGAAGAGAGAGACAGAGAGAGAATCGTAATGGGAGAAGTACAGAGGATCGTGGTGGTTGTAGAGGATAAAGAAGCGGCCAGGACAGCGTTACAGTGGGCACTTCATAACCTCTTCCGTCACGGTGACGTCATAGTCCTCCTCCACGTATTTTCTCCTCCTCCCCGCAAGAAGAAATCCACGGCGGCGCGTCTCCTCCGCCGCCACGGATACCATCTCGCCCTTTCTTTCCGTGAAATCTGCGACGATTTCTTCAACGTGAGTGAATGAAACAGTCTGATCTCAAGATTTTCTTTATTCTTGATGAGAATTTTAATTAGCTCTCTTCGTGGTTAACAGACAAATACGGAGATAATCGTGAGAGAAGGAGACGAAGATGGAACAACGATCGCTGAAGTCGTGAAAGAAACTGGTGCGTCAACGCTTCTCGTTGGTCTCCATCAGCAGAGCTTTCTTTACAGGTACTATTATGATCATTTCGAAAGTTACGGGTCATTTCTAAAGATTTTAGAATCCCCACAAGTTATGATTTAGTTTAATGTGATGTGTAGATGGGCAGTGAGTGGGATTGATGTAGCTAGAAATTTTAATTGCAAAGTAATGGCTATAAAGCAGCCTTCACCGGAAGAGTCGCCGCTGCCGGGAAAAGCTAAGGGATGCAAGACCTCACAGACGACGGTGACGTTAGATAGTTTAACTAATTTTGACTTTTCTCAAATAGACATTTCTGGATTACAGTAAGATTCCTAACCTCTTTTGTTTTCAAATTAAATTATATTGTTTTTAAATATTAACTAAAACTATGTGATTTGATAAATAAATAATCTTAAGACACATACCAGTTTGATATCTACAGAACATTGAATGATGACATGTAGCTTTGTCTGAAACAGGGTTCCTGAGATTCCGACACCTAAAGTACCGTACAGATTATGCCCGAGTCCTCGTGCGATACTATGGAGAACAAGACCACGGAGATCTAAAGACCGTTACGCTGCCGTTTCATAGTCTACCATTTTTGTTCCAAATAAAATGCAAAATACAAAGCTTTACTCTCAGTTCTTGTGCAACACACATTCTAACTCCATACAAAAAAATCATTCGAATCATGCGAAATTAACACGCATAGGCATAATGTAAATAATGTTCATTTATGTTAAGAACTCGTTTTCCTCTCCATAAGCTGTATTTGAATCTGTAGGCTAAGAATATCCAAACAACATTACCTTTCCTCTCCATAAGCTGTATTTGAATCTGGTGGCAAGCTCTTTTGTGGTCGGCGGCCAATAGCTCACTGCTTCGGTTTGAGGAGCATCAGTGCTGCTGAAGAACTCCTTGAGGACATTTGTCCTGTATTTAACGTATCGGAAAGCTCCTGCGAAAAGGCACGATCCTAGACAGGTGCTCTTTGTCGATCAAGAATGTCCAGAGGAGCTCGCCTGAGGTCTTCCATTCGTCGTCGATAGACATACGGTGATCCGCCATGGGAGCAAGCTAGAAGAACAAAAAAATAAGATAAGGTTAATTAAAGTGAAACGAGGCAATGATTTGTATTAGCTAACAAACTCGAGCTTAAAAGGCATTCTTATTTTCGCTGGAATCGGTGAAAATAGGTTGAGCAAGATGACGATGAAGCCGAATGAAGAAGATAACTCTATAAATAATCTGGGACGTCCAAAATAAAAGGTAGCATAATGATCAAACAGCTGTTATTAATGACAAAGATCTGTGTTGTCCACATCCGGTTCCTACAAGCGGCTGTCGAAATATAAGGAAAATCAATGGCTGATAACAAAAGTCTGCCACTTTCGAGGTTCAGTTAGTCAACCTTGTGGCTGGAGTTGAATTGAAAATGTTAAAGACTCAAATGCTATTTAAACAAAAGTGTTCTGGTAGAAGAAAATGTCCTAGAGTAGAGTGAAATAAAAAAAAATCATGAAATGTTCTATAATGTAAATCTTTCTAAATTCAAAATGTATTTCTAATTTAATAGAAAAAAGGTGTACTTTTCTTTTAATAAAAAAAATCATAGCACACGAAAATAATCAATAACACATTATATATATTTCTTACTATAATTGATTTATTTTCTCCTTTATTTCTTTAATTTCATTTGCTACCATATAATTTTTACAGTATCATAATTGATAGATACACATATACATAAAATATAATATTCCCACATACTTTCGGACTTTTTTATAGTTTATATATATATTAGTCATTCTATACTTATGATAAATAAATATTTTACGTATAGAATTTGTATTTTATATGTTTGATACCTATTCAGCTCTCGGCTTGGTTCTAATCTGGTATGGATATTTTGAATATTGAAACCGTTCAGATATTTAGAAATTTTGATTCGCTTCCAGTTTTAGTTATTTCGGTTCAGTTTGGTCGGTGTTTTATTTACGCCAACAATACCTATCCACCTCTACTCTCTCTTAATCCCTATGAGTAACCCATCCACCTTTACTCCTCTTCATATCTGCAGTTGATCCTTCTAGAACTAATTCTATTTTGACTGAATTGCTCTCTTATTTCCCATATGCTGGGTTTATCTCCCTTGAATTTATTTTTTAATCTTTGTGTAGTTATGTTTTAATTCTTTTTCTTTCGGTTAATTTTTTTAATTATTTTCCTTTTATTAATGGGGTTGGCTTGTAATATTGCACTAGATTTTAATCCGCGCTTTAAAAGCGTGGGATAACTTTTTCGTTTTTCTGTTTAATAAGATGTCAAATATAATTAACATATGAACTTTGAAATTTGATCTTTAACGTCTATAATTAAGTGTATTTATTTTTACGTCTCATATTAAGTTAGTTATCTCGCATTTTTACATGTACTACTTTAAAATAGTGGGTTTAGTAAGTTTTAAGATAGATGTCATTATATGCTGGCCAGGGGTGGGCATATCGGTTTAGTTTCGGGTTCGGTTTGGTTTAGTTAATTTGGGTTTTATAAAACTCAACCCAATTAAAACCAAAGTAGCTTTGGTTTAGGTTCGATTTGGGTTTAGTTTGGTTCGGTTTAGTTCGGTTTGGTTTAGATTTAGTTTGGTTTTCCTTAAAAATCTATGAAACAAAAAACCATTTAAAGCTCGATGACAAAACTCTTAACCACGTCAAAGGAAGAAATACATAATAAGCAAAAAGCAGACTATTTGTAATCTAATTAGCGTAACAAAGACTTGTAAGCATTCCAAAACCTATTAACTAAAAGACTATTAGCATCTACCTTTTTGTTTTTATTGATCCTATAATAACTTTGTTACATAATTTAGAGAATGAAAATTGGAGAAGATGAGCGAAACGACATGGCTACGATTTAGATGCTTATAGGTTTTAGGTTTTGTTTTCAGTACAATCTTTAGGTATTAGGATTATTTGAATCATATTTGGATTTTTTTTTAAATATATGGAAGTTAAGAAAAAATGGAAAACAAAACTTTAACTCTATATATATATATATATATATATATATATATATTTATAGATAAAAATATATTAGATTATTGGTTTGGTTCGGTTTGAACCCAAACCAAACCAAACCATTCGGGTTGAGTAAAACATGAACCAATTGGGTTATGTAAAGAGCACGGTTTGGTTTGGATCGGTTTAACTTCGGTTGGTTTGGTTTGGATCGGTTCGGTTTGAGTTTTTTGCCCACCCCTAATGCTGGCTAAATAAGCGAAGAAAAATATGCTTTTTAGATTGTCATGGTAAGAAGAGACGGTGAAGATGTATATCACTGTTTTGAAATTTGACCGAATCCGTGGTCGAATTGGTAAACCCGGTAACTTGATATGTAATTCGGTTTATATTTAAAAAAATATTATTTAAAAATTCGATAAAATCCTTACAAAACCGTTTAAACCTAAAACCCGCCAACTGGTTGAATTACTGGTTAAACCAGTAAGTAACTTTGACTTATTTTTTCTTAGATCTTTTAGTTACGTTATGATAATATATTTTGTATTGTAATTCAGAAGTTTGATTTTCAGTTTTTACTATTTTCTTCCTCGTATGTTGTTGATTCCGTATAACTTTTGGCGTTTTTTTTTTGTTATAGACAATCTATTACAACTTGATGTTTTACGTTTAGTTTATTTGGATTAAAATTATTTTGTTATTCACGTTAGACCCTTAAATAGTTTTGGATTTTAAATCTTGATTTTTCTTTTATTATATGTCATAATTTCTAATTTGTTACAAAAATTATTATTTAAATTTCTTTTTGATATTTTCCTATGTGAAATGAAATATTTTTTAACTTATGAGAATAGTTTAGCATATTTTGATAGGTGAACATGTTAAAGATTCTTGTGTCAATTTAACCTCTTACAGTAAATCGTGTTTATAGTGTTAAAATGGTTTAAGAGTATAAGAATATATATGTATTTTATTAGGCATATCTTTTTGGCTGGTAGAAGTATAATTTAAGATATTTTTTCTTCCCAATAAATTATCCCTTTAAGATTGTTAGGATAATATATTTTTAATTGTTTAAATGGTAAAAAACCATGAGAATATCGCAAGATATTACTGGCCGCATATATTGTTGGGAAATTGTTTTAAAACGTTGCATAGAGAAATAATGAAATAATTAATACTACTAACAATAAATGATAGTGGCGTATTTTGTAAATATTTGTAAAAGAGAAGGGGACCTCACAAAAAAAACCTTATACTTTAATAGTATAGATGTAATCTAATCAAATGTTTATTTGTGTTAAATGATGTGTATATTTGTAAAATAGTTATATTGTTTAAGTTTCAGAATATAGTTCGGATGAGCATAAAAGTGTATCGGTGATATTACTCGGTTATAGATTATAGTGAAAATGTTCCTTTTTACCATATGTCTATCTTGACCATTGTTTCAGAGATCTCTGGTTCGAGTGATAACTGGTACAAATAAATATTATATGATGTGATTTTTAGTCTAGAAATATTACGGGTTTCGGTCTCCAACGTCCTAGTATTAAAAAGAAGATAATATTAGATTCTTGGAAACTAATATTGTCAAGAGGTCACTTTTTCTTCAAAGATTAAATATCTTTTGTAGCACAACGCCATTAAAATTCTACATGTATATGTTAACCCAAAAATTGGTTAACAACCAAATATATTTATTGTTTTCTGGGTAAAGCCAAACAATATGATTTAAAAATAAACTAGGTGACTGGTCCGCACCCAGGACAAACATGAAAATATATTGTGATATGGGTTGAGTTGGATTTTGATGGAAACATACCTTCAATAGTGAAATCATTGATTTCCATGTATTGCAAGTGCAAAGAAGTCGATACTTACATATACCATACATCTTCAATGTGGGAGAAAGTGGAACAAGTGAAAGTGGGACAACGTGCAATTTGTTAAAGTATTCAAAATATGGAAAAATTAATAGTGTTCAGTTTTAGAAGGAAAAAAATTTATATTATCACTAAGTGAAATTGTGTTGTATAAATTCTGTAATTGTATATTTTAGGTGAAATATTAAATTTATGTTTTTATATATTTTTAAAAAACAGTGGCATATTAAAAGAAAAAAAATAAAAATGAAATATAATCCATAAGTAATATAAAATAAGAAGTACAATCCTCGATAAAAAAAATTTCCATCGAAACCTGCAAAAAATTATTTAATTTTGTTAGCAATCGTACGATATCAAATAGCCTAATAGATTTCTAAATTTTATTGAGACGAAAATTATATTAAATTGACATACCGTTATCGAAATAGTCGTAAAACTGGTTTGAATGATATTACAACCCGTCTTTCGTAAGAGATTGTTCTATCTGTTAATAGAAGAAAAAAAACAAATGTAAGAATTTAATAATTCAAAATTTCTATCGAATAAAAATAGACTAAAATTGCGTACCGTTCACTATGAAATATTCTGAAAAACTTGTTTGTAGACAACATTCTTTGTTTTTGTCTATGGCTTCCCTTGTTTATCCGTTATTAGGATTTTTAATCCAGATCTCGACTTTACTCTCGAAAGTGCAACGTATAACTGGCCATGAGAGAACATTGGTCTAGGTAGAAACAAACCAACATTTTCCAGCGTTTGACCTTGACTTTTATTGATAGTCATCGCAAAAGCCAACGTAACTGGAAACTGTCTTCGACGACAACGCGGTCCTCGATCTATATAGGTGTTCAAAAAATAATTTATAAACTGATTAAGTTACTGATAACATGCATAGTTTTCAAAATCAAGTATACTATTAACATATTAAGTTGTCTCTTATTACCTGGTCAGCCGATGAACCGGATAACACAACGCAGGGAATCCCTAATAATTCTTCTGCAAGGTTGTCAAGCAGAAGGAACTTTGTGTGGCCAGTATTGTCAAGGACTACCAATTGTAAATTGTACCTATATCGAACAGAATGAGTTGCTCATATATTTCGAAATCACTGGTTTCTCGAGTCTAAAGCACATATAGAAATTACGGTTCCAATGTTTATACTTACCTTGGCAGAAGTTCTGGCCGATAGGTTTTACACTTGGCGCAGTAGTACTTTTTCTTGACTTGGGACTTTTGAATTCCATAAACCATCTGATCGCTTGGCACAGACAATACTTTTTGACAACAGATTTTGCAACTCATATAGTACCATCCCATATCATAATCAATGGCAGCAATTGTACAGATAACAATACACCTCTCTAGCTGTGTATCCAAAAAGCAGAGTGTTATAAAAGAATCGAAAAACAACCTCAAGATATAACATCTCCTTTACCTGTTCTGTCTCCAACACTTCAATAATTGATTTCTGAATGATAGGCTTGAAAAATCTACTTTTCAAATATTTCCGGAATCAGACAAACAGGTTTCGACGGCACCAATGCTATATGCGGGTCTCTTTTGTTCAGCCTGGAAATATTTGAAAAGTATTTGAAATTATGATCCCAAAAGCGTCGGTATAACATATATTTTGTAATATATTTTTGTTAAATAATTTTAAACCACTTACAATTTTGAAAAAGCTTCAACCTCTACCATTTCAGGATTGAGGGAAACGTCAGTAACACCGTATGCAGTAGATACACTATCTGTTGATCACATAATCAAAATAGTTAAGTAAACCGCAGACATTTGGCAGACGCAATTTGATACAAAAATACAGGGTGGTTACCTTTGAACACACTGAGCTTGCCAAATCGCAGAACACATATAATAGACTTCTCCTGGATGAGGTTTTAAGTAGCATCATGTACAAAGATAGCATATTTACCCCACAGATGAACCGTGAGGCGATCAGAACTGCAATAAAAGAAAAGAAAAAAACACCTCATATTTTTTTGGCAAATGTGATACTATGAATAAGCGCTGATTCATTTTTAAGAAAAGAAAAACCTACAACTGATTCTGGAGCTCCAGTGTTATCTTTTCCGTGTCTTTTCAACAATCTCCAAAATGCTGACCCCGACTATTTGACCTATGACGTCTAGAAAAGATAATCGAGGGAAAATATCAGTCCAAAATGGTACGGATAGATATTTAGAAACAGAATAAGCGCTTAACGGAGAATCTCATCCAAAACATGTTTTAATATACTCACCAACCAAATACTCAGTAGCAACCAAACCATCCAAGATATCACGGAAAGCAACTGGTTGGAAACCAGTGAGTGGGCGTGGGAAGAAATCACACACACAAACACGGGTATTACGGCCAAACTCAATCATGTATGCATGTTTGCTGGTTCGATATGCACCTCCCGATTGGACAACTGAAAAAGTTTCAAAAAATTTCCAATACCCTTCTTTGAGTCTTGGCTCATATGGTGCTACCAAAGAACTACTAATAGAAGCATGAATCTTATCTCCCTGCAAGTTAAAATTTCATATTAGGGAGAAATCTATAGGTCGGTGGTAATTAATACTTTGGTATACTAAAGTCTATGAAAGTGTATATCTTACAAAGGAATCGCATAGCACCAACTCAATAGTATATCGATCAGCTGCGATATACTTTTTCCAAAGACGGATAATCTGAACATTAATATGAGATATTTCTTTGTAAGGTTCGAGCTCTGAAACTGTGCTGAAAGTAGACATCTCTTTAGGTTGAAGTATGTGTTGTTATATAAATGTGTTATTATAAATGGTGTGTTCGTCAAGGTAAATTTCTATATTCAACATAGCTTGGGTCCGTAAAATTATTATGCGTATATCCTCTACCCATATTTACTCGAAATCATAAATTTGTTATCAATTGTAATTAATAACAAAACTATTTAGCAAGTAAAATACATGAAAGTAAATATAAATGATTGACTTTACTTTGACATTAATTCCGAAATTTATTTATTTTCTAAATACAATGTTCGACATCTGATCTAATAAGTGATTGACATTAATTCTAATATATTTACTTCCTAAATAAATGATTGACTTTACTTTATAAATGATGGAACTACAGCCACGTTTTTTTTTAAGAATGTAATGAAAATTTCACTTAATATTTCTGTTGTCATTAGACAAATTTGTCTCTTTTGTTTTGCAATCATTTTGATATAATTTCATCTCTTCCAGCAAATTATTACTAAACCGTGGGGAATCATTTTGATAAAATTGTTTCGAAACTTGCCAATTATCATGTGTAATTCTGTGGAGCACCGAAAGAAAAAAGAGAAGACAATATGTTTTTCTTAGAAATAAAATAATGAATAACACCGAAAGCCAATAAAACAGTTTCAACATAAGTAAATTTTTAAAAATTAAAAAAAATCCCAAACTAAAATATTAAAAGACAAATCCAAGAGATAACAATACTGAAATACGACAAAGCCATATTGTCTGAAAATAAAAGCAGAGTTGACAATGTTCCAAAGCGCAATGGGAGATTTTCACTCCCCCTTGATTTTCTTTTGACCCTGTTTCTTCTTGACAGAGAGTTGATCCTCAACATCATTGTCTTCCTCTCCTTTGATTTTTCTTTTAGACACATGAGTTGCTGAAGAACCACCAGAACCATCGGAAATCTCGTCGGAGGCGAGCAACATTAAAACCTGAAAAATAAAGAGAATTGCAGAAAATATTGGCTTAGGTGTATCTGTCAAACTTAACCAATCATAACCAGTGTATTACCGGTTTATGAGGCAAAGCAGCAAAATCCTCAATCATTTCACGATCATCATTAGCACAACGAACAAGATACTGAGAGCTCTTTCCTCTGATGTTATCAGAATCAACTGAAATTTCAAAAAGCAGTCTCTTGCCAAAGAGGTCGCTAATTGCTTCTGGTAAGAAGTCGGGATCTTCATTCTACCATAAATTAAAGAGGCGAGTTAAACAAAAGAATGTTATTAGGCAAATTATTGGCAGCTGTTAATTTCGAAAACTACCTCATCGTAGAATTCAGCAGCTGTACGACGCACAATCATCTGAGCGTTGGTATCAAACAAAAGAAAGTTTGCCTCACTGGAATCGTCTTTAAGATTGGCAATTAATTTAAACCTGAAACCAAGAAGACTATAATGTCAATCTTATGTTTAATTCACCCCTAGGGTGAACCTTTAAATTCACCTCTCTTCTTATTACCAATCAAAATGCCACCAGATTAATAATAAAATAGATTAATTTTATTTAAAAAAATCTGAAATAATTGAAAAAAAATAATAACGCCAATTTTAATGATACTAACGCCACTAACTAAACCCTAAACTTTAAATCTATACCCTAAACCCAAATCCTAAACCCTATGTCTTTCCTTTATTTTAATTTAATTAGTTTATTATAGAATCTGTATTTGACAACATATTTTACACTTAGACTGAAAATGCTATATAAATTATTAGAAAATTTTGCTATTTTGTATTGGTTTTGGTGACTAAAGTTTTAAAATTATTAAAGTTCAATTTTTTTTTCTTTCATTGTCAAAATACATATAACTTGGTAAACAAACTGGATAAGAAAATAAATTAAACTTTAGTTGAAATTCAATTATTCTTTTATCTCATTTATTTGAATTTTATAAATATATGGTTAGATTAACATATAATTCAAACATTGTTTTTACGTTAAAATTAACCAATGTATATTTTAAAATTTTAATATTGATTATTTATTATTTGGTGATAAGAAAATGTATATGAATTCGTTCTTAGGACAGTGGTGAAATGACGAACAATTGAAATCTAAAAGTGATGTACATTAAAAAAAATCTTGAATTTATGTCAAATACTTTTGTTTTGATGCAGCAAAACAAAATATTAAAAATATAATAATATTCTCTAATAGCTATCTGTATGTTTTCCCTAAGAAAATCCAAAGAATGTAGTTGATTTTCTTAAAAAAGATTGACAATTTATGAATTTTAATTGATATTCAATGATTGCCTTCAATCATGCTCACTAATGGAAATTCTGGTTATAATATTAAGTCTTGGGGCTGATAAGAGGGGTTTCACAGAGTTGCTATGTACAAACCTCAATGTTACTTATATAATCTCCATACCATATCGAAGTATCATATTATTATTTATTTTACCTTAAAAAATCAGCGTTTGTGTACGTAAAGAGTGACCCATAAGTATTAAGTTGGATAAAATAACCGAAATTAACTATCAAATGTAGCTTGTACTTGCAATAGTAAAAAACTTACAAAACAAAACTAATTGTTGATAACTTAAGCAAAATTCTATCATTCTAAATTATTGAACAAACTTACACTGTTTAACTTTCATGACTCCTAGTCTCCAACCAATTGCATACATGAAAAATAAATCTTAAGAAAAACGCTTTACAAAGCTCTGAAAAATTCTTATTTGTTCTTTTCTTTCTGAAAACATCAAAATATCTCCTCCTTGAGCCTGTACAACGTCATTTCCTTCTGCTTGATGTAACAACGATCCTCTTCGTCCACCAGGAAAAGATTCAGATAATACTTGACACTGAATTTGTTGTTGATGTTCTGAGAATCTATTGTGTCTTTTCCGGCAAAAAAAAATAACAAACTCGTGAACTTTGTAATCTACCTCCATCGAACTGCACGTATTTCCTTCTTCACTTGTGTTTCCTTCATGAAAACCCTCTGTTCAACTGCCTATTCCAAAAACACATAAATAGCAAGCATTAGATATGTGCACATAAGCACAAGTTTCATCTGGATACATCTTCAGCAAACACTTTACTACTCTTTTAGCCATCTCAACGTTACCCTTTTTCCTGCAAGTAGAAAAAAAAAGCTCCATATAATAGTGGCTTCTTCCACTGTTATGTTCCTTATCATTGCTTCGGCTTCCTCCAATAGCTCTGCTTCACCCAACACGTTAAGAGTAGTGTTTTATTGATGGCTCAACAAAATACTTTTATCTCATCGTTATCAAATAACCAGATGTCTTCTCTAATTCACGACAAATTCAAATTTACAGTTATCAAATCTCTGACCACCTTCCTAACAAGTGACCATTGTTCTGCATGACGCACACATATAACCAGGTCACAAAATTTAAATAATGACATAACCAATACAAAATATGTGTGCAAACTATATGAAAATATGAACATCTAGTAATACGCAAGAAGGAATTTCTTACTTAAGCTTCACAAGCGTATCCAATAACAAACAAACTCACTAATATGAGTATCATGAAGGCTTTGGTTCTAACAAAATGATGCAAAGACACTAATAAGTTATCAAAACCCATCAACTTATATATACGATACAAAAGCTTAAAAAAACTAAGTACACCGTAAAAAGCTTATCCATAGAGAATTTATGCTTAGTTTTTTTAAAAAAAAAACTAATTAGTAGTATCTGATATTCAAAGCCATTGAGTAGAACCAATAACTGATACAAAAGATAGTGATAACTATCCAAACAATTGAATTAGCTTTTCAAAGCTAGAAGAAAAGACATACGATGTAAGAGCTTATCCACTAAAAAGTTGGAAAATTTGATCAACTTTAACTTGCGAGCTTTAGAAAGTTGCATGAGGCAGCCTAAAATTGAACCAATTAAACTGTAAGTTAAAAAGTAAAGAGAATACTTATTGTTGAAAGATGTTTCGTCGGTGACATCACACGCAAGCGAGATTCCCATTGCTCCACGGACTGCTGCAATAAGAAGAAACCCCATACGTGAGTATTACAGGTTCCCACCATAGTGAGGAAAGAGAAAGAATGCATATATAACATTACGATGAATCGAGAAGGAAAATCCGGGATAGTCCGGAATCGCTCTTGTCTGGTAGTATCCCAGATTTGCAGCTCAATTCTCTTCTAATCCAGCTCAGTAGCCTGCCTGTATCTTGAATTTAATTCTGCGAACAACAAAAAAAACTTGAGTGACTATTGACCACTAAAAAGAGCACTTACGAAGAGTGTCATGTATAAGAGAGATCATACTTGATAGTTGTAATGAAAGAGATCAACATGGTTCTTGTCGTAAGTTGCATGATCGAAGTGAATCATGCTATTCAATTACGTCTTTTGTATTTCTTTGATCCAGTTCTGTTTAATCAAAAAATCAAAAGAGCAACATAATCAAAAAAGAAAATGATTTAAGAGAAGATAAGATTTAATAGGAACCATTATGAGATTATCTCGATACGGCTACAAACATATAGAGATGTAACACCCACCATTGACGAAACTGGACTGAGATGCAACGCCACAGTAGATAGAAAGAACATGAAAACAAAAAAAACTAAAGAGAACGCTTTCTATGATTCGACTTCTGTTTCAAAAGAAATCCCTCTTTAATAGAAGTCAAATAATATGAGCGTTTTTGATAGAAACCGAATCAATTCATCAAGCTGAGGAAGATGATTGGTTTTGGTACCAAAACATTTTTCGCTAAAAGAGAAATTAAAATAAAAGAAGTAATTGCATATATTTTAATGACATGATCTAAATATTTTCTTCAAAGGAATGACATGTCATTAAATTTTTATTTGATTGGTTGATTAAACATGCTGATGTGGACACTCTAGATGTTGATATATTCCTCTTTTAGTATTGTAAGATGTTGTGCAATTAAACATTTTAAGTACTTTTATATACCTTTCCACTCTTTAACAGAACAGAATCTGATAACACAAATAATCATTGTGGACATGTTACTCATACTGTAATCGTATACTTGTTTAGCATAACGACCCCACAGAGTACACATCATCTTCACATTACTGTAAAATATAAACTTAAGTGAGAAAACAGAATATAGATGTTTAGCTAGCAAATAAAAGAAAAAGATAAAGAACTTAAGCTTACTTCTGATCACGTAACTCAATCAAGAGCCTCATGTTATCTTTTCCTTTTATCATTTTGTTTTCCAGAGACCCAAAGTTAACTTTGGCCAATAACATCTACATAACAAAAACAGAAAAAATCAGGAACAAGTATAACAAAACCGAAAGAATATTTAACTTAAAACCATTTTAACCACATTTTAACCACGCGAATTATATAAGTAGAGTATTAATGCTTAGTATTAATACAAATCAAAGCTACATGATAAATGGCATAGAAACTGACTCACCAACCAAACAGTTGTTATCAAACTTTCCACCAAGAAGATCATTGTAGTCCGCAAAATACTTTTCGGGAACTTCAGTTGGAAACTCATCAGCTTTTCCAACAAAAGTTGTTGGAAAGAAGCCAATTTTGTACGGATGTGTGGTTGTATGGTAGTCACCAATAGCATCGTACACTTTGAACAACTAGACGACAATCGCATCTCCCTCATGTAGCTTGTCTTCATACTTTTTGATGAGCTGTTCACCAACTGAAGCATGAATTCTTGTCCCCTGATTGTCCATATAAATTTTATGAGTTAGACAAGTAAAAGATAAGAGTTCGGTGAAAGCAGAATAAGTAGATATGAAACAATAATTTTCCCAAAAAAAACTTGAGTTTATTGTATAGTAAAAGTAAAATAAAAGACGAATATGAGATGTCAAAAAATGCAGTAATATCTTTACTTACTTCTTTATCAACAAAAACCAATTCAATGGTGTTTCCTGATTCTTTGTTATAGTTTCTCCACAAGCGAATAATCCTAACTTCAATACGCGAAGTATCTTTACGCGGTTTTAGTTCTCTAACATAAGAAACAGTGTTTTTTGGGGCTTTAACCAATGCCATTCTTTTCAAAAATTGTTAGCAAAAGAGAAGAATGTTTGTATTTTAAGACCTTGGGGGTCACCTATATATATAAGGATTTATTTTTCATAACAATCGACCAATGAAATATTTTTCATAATAAATAATGAAATCGTTTAAAGAAAGATATTAAATTTGTATTGTCATAAAGTGATTTGCAGGCGATATGATTTAACTTGCGCAAATAATCCATATTAGAAAGGTAAGTTATTAAAAACAAACAAGCTAATTAGAAATTGCATTTAAACAATGTAATAAATATGATATCAAGTTGCGCAAGTTTACTTTTTGAATAATAAGGAAAGTTATTAATACATGAATTAATTAATAATCTTGCACAAGTAATTTATAATAAGGTAAGTATTATCCCCCTATCTGTTTTTGTCAAAACCGAAAATTAATATTGCATTATATGTGGGCTTACCTAAATCGATAATAGTTTTGGGCTTGTCTAAATAGGCTATACACATATTTTATCACCTAAGATAGTTGAAGCTAATTAAGAAGCTACGAACGAAATATTACCTCAGCCTCAGCTTCAATGGGTGCTAGAGATAATGTGGGACCACAAGCTAAAATCCAGGATCTTCAAGCTTGGTGCTATTGCAGAGGCAGCTCCTTTCTCCACCCACTTATCAAACTTCGTATGATAAGACAAGTACTTTGTACTTTGTGATTCTTCTAACATTTGGTTCTGTTTTTACATCACCAAAAGAGATTTAGCTAGATTAGAATAACCCACAACTTTCTGTAAAAGAAACAGTCATAGTTGCTTACCCAAGGATGTTGTTTTGGACGGATGATGAATCGAGCAAGAAAGACGGCAGAAGCAGCCAAAAGAGAGGGTAAAAACTTTACACAGCTATAATCCAACAGACTCAACTCTGAGAGATAGCAACAGAGGAACTCTATCTGCAACAATGACTCCTGCAAAGAGAACGTGAAAAACACTAATGAGTTAACAATTGATAGTGTACAAGTTGCAAATATGCTCGCGGGTTTGAGCGTACATTGAAATCTCTAACCTGCCTAAGCAGAACATGTCTCACTGCATAGTCGATGTAATCCTTGGTTGGTTGACCAGAGGAAACCATGTAACCGTCCTTGAATTTCATGGACTTGGCACGTGCTGCACGAAGCTTTCCACTCACAGTCACCTGGGAGTAAGCATTTGAAATGAACTCTGTAAGAGATTTACTATGGATTTTAGCTTGTGGTCACCTCACGTCCCTTAGCACCACTCTCCATGACGAATCTCAAGACACCATAGCAAGCCCTACACAACACAACATAATTGCAATATTAACACCCGGCTCTTATTAAGAATGAGAGCATCAGAGACAGGTAAATCACAATGATCATCAACCAGCCAAGACCTACTTCAAACCTTATGAACTGACATGACAATACAGGCCAATTAAAGAGTGTGACTTTCCATACAGTATCCATGGAAGATAGGACCTCTATGAATAAGCTTTCATGAGGATGCACATCACTATTGTTAATGCCAAAAGTTAAAAAACTTCAATCCTATCTATTATCTGATGTGACTTTATTATATGAGTGACAAGCTAACACATACACCAACCAATTAATATAGCAGTTTGGTGAAAAAAAACACACAGAAATGTATAAGATAGATGTCGAACCTGCAGACAGCAAGTCCACCAAGGAGTTTGTAACGGAGAGACTCAGCATAAGAGACAGTGAGATAGAGCGTGTCGGAGACAAGTTTGTACTCCTCAGCAACCTCCACTAACCAGTCCATCAAAAACCCTCTCATGGAAGGAGTCAAATCACAATGTAGTCATGTAAAGGTCTCTGCTTTAACTTCCCCTGAATCTCACCAAATCCAAACAAACAAACAAAAAGCATTAATCTTTCAGCATTACATAACAAACAGTAACCAAAAACCATAATCCCCAAATCCAATTAAACCCAACTAAACGATCCAATTAAACCCAAAAACCCTAATCCCAAAATACAATTAAACGATCTGAAGTCAAAACCGTGTGATCTCACAAACATACCCCTATTAAACGATCAGGGTTCGAACTCCAGCGACTTTCTGTCTACCTTCACATCGTCATCGTGTCTCAAAACAGAGCAGCGTCTACAGAAGGGCGAGGGAGGGACCTGGCGTTGAGGCTGCTTGATGATTGCTGAATCAGAGATATCGAAAAAGGGAACACACTATCTCTGTAAGCTTTAGGTGTTGCAGAAAAAAAGAGAACGAAGAAAGAGACTTCATAGTGAACGTCGAAGAAAAAAAAAAGATCGAAGAAAGAGACTCTTGATGGAATTAATTATTAAAAATAAAAAATAAATAAAAACAAGAGAAAAAGACAAAAATAACACTAAATCAAGTTTTTGTTCATAAACTAGCACTCAAGGTCAAAAGTCACAAAAATAACACTTAATGTTTTATCAAAAGTCACAAACTTAGGATTTAGAGTTAAAAGGTGGGGTTTAGGATTTAGTGTTTAGGGTTTAGGGTTTAGGATTTAGGGTTTAAATTTTAGGGTTTAGGGTTTAGAGTTTAGGGTTTAGGGTTTAGGGTTTAAAGTTGAGAAATGAGGTTTTGGGGATAAGATTTCAAATTTTGAAAAATAAAAAAATTAAAATTTTCAAAGGATAAACTTAGAAAGGTGCTATTTTGATCATTTTAGTTTTTGAGTGTTATTTTTGTGATATAAAATTAGAAAGGTGTTATTTTGGAGATTTGCCCTAAAAACAATCGACCACTGAAATCATTTCAATTCTATTGAGAATGTCTGTATGAGTGCTAGGTGGCAAGAATATATAGCGAGATTATATTTTAACTGTATTAAATTAAATGTTCAATAGAATAACCTAGAAAAACTACAATCGTAAGAATATCAACAAGATCTGAACCAAATATAAAATGTAATCAAATATTATAAACATTGAATATTTTACTCCATATTTTTATCAAATAAAATATTTTGATCCAAATTTAAAATTTATTTTTAAAATAATTATATATTTATTTTTAAAATAAGTCTATTATTTACTGCTTTAATAAATACATATTGTTATCTTTAGGTTGGTCGAATTGCTTGTGTTTTTTAGATCTGATTCTAACATTTAACAAAATTGCTATATTTTGTTTATACAAATGGTATCAAAATATATGGCACAATAAATAGTAGCTATAATTGGTAATAAAATATCAGTTATGTTAGGATACAAAACCATAAGTAATAAGTGTTTACCATTTTTTATTCGGTCAACATCTTAATAATAAACTGTAAAAATTTAAAGCTATTGTTTTTTTTTATCTTTTTTTAGTTGCTGCAAATCTTCATAAGAATTGTTAAAAATTTACATTGTTTCCACTCCAGTTTGAACTAATAATCTAAATTTTATGTATAATATAATGATAGTATTTATATATATCAGTTTTAGATGTGTAAAAGCATTTAGTGATTAGTGAAAATATGGAGATATGTTTTCAAATTGGTTAGATTTTTGTGATATTTAGAACACTAAAAACTGGGTGGTAAGTAAGTTTGGATGATGAATCTACAATGTTTAACATATTCGGGTATTAAATGATTCTGCACATTACTACTCCAGCTGAGAAAATCATTCTCATCAAGCACATAATCAAGGTAAATTGCAACAAAACGGAAATCAAGTTTTTCTCGGCCAAAAGATACATTGCAACAGAACCGTTTCTGCTGCCGTTTCTCAACCCTCTACTTCAGAGACAAATCAGTAAAAGGAACTGAATAAGATATGTCGAGAATAAACACTAAGATATGATCACTGATTTTAATTTACAGTAAAACCACCTGATGATGATAATTTATAAAGTCCATCTTTTTGAGGCTCATATGTAGGTCAGTAGGTAATTTATCATCATTGGATGGTGGTGAGAACTTTCCCGAAGGTGATGTGCCTGTTGATTCAAAACTGACTCTGGTCCCATTCAGAAGAAATCTATGGTGAGCTGAAACATGGAGGTTCACAGTGTGGATTGTGACATCACATTCCCAAATAGTAAAGCTCTATCTTGCAGACAGAGGAAGAATCAAGAAGCTTCATGTCATATTCCTATATGAAACAGAGAATAGCTTTGTCAAAAAAGGATAAAAACAGAGCAGATCTAAGATAACAACAAACAAACACGATAAATAACTAAGATATTGGTTAATGGCCCCTCTAAACCTAAAAAAGTTCAAATCTTTAATAAGAAAAAACTTAAAAAATCGTATAATCATGGAGACACTACAGAGATATCTCCAAATAACCAAGAAACTGGTTTATGTTAGAGCTTAAAACTTACAATCTCTCTCATACCTTAATACCTTAAAAAGAACTTTTCAGATCAAAGAGAGATGAGCCCACAAAACGCAGCAGCTCGGCGCAACATAGCACTGCTGCTTCCGCCGCCTCGTAAACGCTTCACTGAATCGTGAGACTATCCTCTGGCCACCGCTATGGAGAGAACAGCTCCGAGTTTGAAGAAAGAGAGTGTTGTGGTATGATTTCTGATTATCTGGTTCTGACTTCACGAAATACCTTGCGCTTGAATGGAGATAAGAGCCGAGAGGAGAGAAGGTGTCGTCGGAACTGAAAGATAAAAAAGAAGGCCGAATAAGATACAAAATAATGAGATGGTTAATTAAAAACTTTTCATACATATTCAATTTATACAAATTTTAAGAGAAAAGAATGGTCAATGCAACTTCGTCACTTGTTCTTCCCATCATCTTCCTTGTTTTGTTTTCCTTAGGTACATACTTTCATTAAGATTTATCCATAAAATTATCTTCATCATTTTCTTTTTCAAAAGACCGTTATATTATTGTCAGATCTACTCATTGACATAGTCCCCAATATTGTAGTTAGTTATGATGCTAACCGTTGGTGTATATTTATCTTTATACTTCACTTGTGCTAATGTTATTTAAAAATTCCGATTATTATTTGCTATAATTTTCTCAGATTCGGGCAACTATTCATCGCCACATATTTTTTTTTCATCGCCACATATAACAGATATTGTAGTTCAGTATATTTATTTTCTTTAAGTAGTAGCGAACTTTTTGTTATCTGAGAACATAGGAAATATAGCTTTGTTTGATATAGGTGAACAGAGTATGGGATCCAAAGAGTGCGCAAGAATACTTGGGCCGTGCACAAACCACCATTGTGATACCCGGTGCCCTGATATCTCAGACTGTGATCGGGCATGCAAAAATTGTTTTTCGGGACATAATGCAAGTGGTCTCTGTGACCCCCAAGTAAGATATAATTGTATGTGCCGATATGATTACCCTTGTGTACCGCCTGGTATGTGATTTATGTACTGTATCAACTTTATCCAAATATTTAAGTAAAAATAAAAGCATAAAGTAATGTCAAGTCCCACAATGATTGAGATTTAGAAATTAACTATGAAAGAGTACATCAAACTGATCAAAAGAGGAAGTAGAAAAAGCTTGTATCCTTCTCTGTTTTGGTTGAAAACAAAATATAACAACCTTTCAACAGGAGGTCGTTTTCATCATCTCAATCCCAACTTAACCAAGATGAACTGGTCAATTCTTTCGGTAACCAGACGATTCCAATTAAAACTGATACGGTCTTTACCAAACTGTATAGATCTTATGTATACACGTGGGTTTCACATTGTCCTTTAAACTCCCAATTGACAATCACAATATTTTAGATGATAAACAAATAATAAAATCATTTGGTTAGTAACTTCATTGAAGTTTTCCGGTGAAATGACTTGGTCAGATCTCAGAAGTCAAAACCCAATTCGTCCAGTGACATGCGACAGCTTATACAATTTGATTATGACGTGGACGACCTAAACAAAAAGTCAATATATCCAATCTGTTGACCGTTAACGCCTTTTAAACCAAATTCGAATTTATCTCCGTACGTACACGAGATCTTGATTGTCCGATTCTGATCGATTGGAATCAATGAACGCCTCACAAATCAACGTTGCCTCCGACCGATTCTGCTCTCTAGAACAAGGTAACGGCGTATGTAACCATTACTTCAGCGGGAAACTAAGCTATATATGCTTGTAGTTTTTGGATTAGATAATTCAATTTTTATTTGAGTTGCTTAGATGAACCGTGATAGCATTTAGTTGATATGGATATAGAGGAACTTGATTTATTTTCAAATTCAATGGTGATTAATATTACATTAGAAGACACCGGTACCAATATGACTTGATGATTATGATGGAAACGGCACGGTCTATAGTGTTCATTTGGTTGGTAAATCCAGATGATTCTTTGGATCACTAACACATGTTTCAGTAGATGCTGTTGATATGACATTGGAGGATCAGGAAGATGCATGTAGATATGCGAGGCGTGAGAAACATAATTTCTCTAGGGAGCAGAGAAAGCTTATCCAGGTAATGAATGTAAAGAGAAAAAGAGACTTTCTTTGCTTGGAGAACGTTAACGGCGAGATGGTGAACATACTGGAGGGGCTCGAATTGCATACCGACGTTTTCAATGCAGTGGAACAGCAGAAGATAGTTGATAAAGTGTGTGAGCTACAAGAGAAGGCACGTAAAGGAGAACTAAGTAAGTAGGGTTCGCTTGAGGCTAAAGCTTTCCTTGTTTTTTCCGTAGATTTGCCAAAAGCTTTACAAAAGACTTCTCTTGTATTTCTCTTTGCTGTAGAGCGTGGATTTACTCCTAAAGGAAAAGGACGTTCAGCTATTCAATTCGGTTGTTGTTTCAACTACCGAACAGTAAGTAGTTAAACTTGTTATTGATCAGTCTTTTTCTTCAGTAAGTAGTTGAACTCGTTCTTTGTATAAATTGTAATAGAATCTTTGTTGCTTTCTTCTCATTTTGACAGAGCAAAGCTGGAACCCCGGCTGGGATTCTTAGGCATGAAACTGTTGAACCATTACCTGCTCTTTTCAAAGTGATCATTAGAAGGTTGGTTGAATGGCATGTCCTGCCTCCAACTTGTGTACCTGATTGTTGTGTCGTCAACATCTATGATGAAGGTGATTGCATACCTCCTCATGTCGATAATCACGACTTTCTTCGTCCATTCTGCACCGTTTCTTTCCTTAGTGAATGCAATATCCTCTTCGGATCAAACCTAAAACTTGAGGAAAATGGTGAATATTCGGGTGGTTCATACTCATTACCGCTTCCAGTTGGGTAAATCATATGTATTTTGCTTGCAAAATAAATTTATGTTACTTATTGGAACTCTATAAAACAAGATTAATTTAACTTGTTTCAGATCAGTGCTTGTGTTAAACGGCAATGGAGCTAATGTTGCTAAGCATTGTGTACCTGAAGTTCCTACAAAAAGGTAGTTTTTATTGGTTTTTCTTTTATTAACAACATTGTTTGTGCTATTTATGTGTGTTTTACTCGGTTTTTCAACAGAATATCAATTACATTTAGAAAAATGAACGAGTCAAAACGTCCAATCTGGTTCACACCAGAGCCTGATCTGCAATGGATACAGCCATTGCAAGTCGAGCTGGAATCGTCCAGTTCATCTGACCATGTTTATTAATTTCTGAAATGTGTAAATTTATGTAAATTTCAGTTTGATTTGTGGTTATATATAAGGTGAATAATTGTGTTTTCACTTTTTCTTTAATAATGTGACCAAACAACATGTTCTACGAAATCAAATAAATTTAAAATTTATATGGATTTAACCAATTAGCGAGAAATTTCGTTTCTCTATTGTTTTATAACCATGTAGAACGGTCATGCACTCATGGTAAGTAGCGCAAGTCATGGATAACGAATAGTTATTTACTTATATTAAATTTTTCAAAACAAATACATTTCTAAAAGTTTCAGCACCAAAAATCAGATTTAACTAATAATATTGACCAGAAAAGAAAGGAGAAAACTTAAACCAACAAAACTTTCAACGGATAATGGTAGACGCAGAAGAAGCCAGTAAAAATAAACAAGACCGGAACCACACGTGTTTGCATGCATGCGCCTTTAAATCTGAAACATGTCTCCATTTGTTTCACCCTTTATGTCCTCTCACCCTTTCAATCTCGTTACCTCATTCATCTCGCTTTCTATCTCGTTATGGCTAGCGACATCCAACACAGACCCGTGTACGGCTCAACCACCGTGCCTCGCAGCACCAACATTAACAATCCAGTCGCATCCTTTCTCCGTCAGCTACAATCAAAAGCTCGTAATCACTCTGGCCAGCTTTTCGGCCTTCTTGCATTCTTCATCTCCGGTGGAATACTCCTCTTACTCACTGGAATCACCGTCACAGCTTTCGTCCTTGGATTCATCGCTTTCCTTCCAATCATCATCATCTCAAGCCCTATATGGATCCCTTTGTTCCTCCTTGTAACCGGCTTCTTGTCCCTCGCTGGAATGGTATTCGGTACGGCGGCTTTGATCTCGTGGACGTATAGGTATTTTAAAGGCATGCACCCTGTCGGGTCGGATCAAGTGGATTATGCTCGGAGTCGGATATTTGACACGGCTGCTCATGTCAAAGACTATGCTGGTGGATACTTCCATGGCAAGCAGAAAGATGCAGCACCTGGTGCATGAAAAGCTTCGCCCGTATACGGTTTGGTTTCATGTAGAAATTACTTTTCTGTTTTTATTATTTGTGTTGTTTTAGTTTTATTCTGTCTCTTTTTGTATGAACATCAATGATGTATACTGAGATCAATTTAATCTTTCAAATTTAGTTTGTGTTTTTGTATGAAATGTCACTTAAAAATGGTAAGATTTTCTTTTTGCCGTATGAAATATACTATATGAGATCTGTCCCTTCCGCTACCTTATCTTTGATCGCTCCGTATATACGTAATCCGTAAACCATACACGAAAATAGTTGGTCCAAAAACATAAAGTTTGATTATTGATATAGGCCAGACCAAAACAAATTCTGAAAACTATTGGACGTAATTTTTACAATACCAACAACTGGTCCGACTATTACGATCCGTTTATTGTCAATTTTTTCCTCTCAATTGAACATTGACATTAGCAATGAAAGAGTATTGGGTTTTGAACAAGAAGGCAATTCTTATAAAATTTACGAAGCATTTCTTTCATTTACCAACAACGTGTGTTATGGCAACGAAAAATCTTTCAATTTCTTAGAAAATTTTAGAAGCATTGATGGGCCATACCAAAACAAATTATGAGAAAGCTCTAATATGAAGACACCTGAGCTAGCTAGTAAAGTTGTAAATATTATATGCCATTAAGGTTATTTATTTTAAATGATCCTAGGAGATTTATTGTATAATTTTGAGAATAATTACCACGATAACTCTTTAATTGCCTAATCGGCAAATCATATTCATTCTACAAAAACTTAAGATAGCCAAAATTTACCTACATCAAACCACGATGAACAGTTTTATTTGCAAAATTTCATATTAACTTAATTTATTTGCATCCTTTAAAAATCAAACATTTGACTTCATATTGTAAATTGTTGTAAAAGAATGGGGAAACTGTATATATTATTTCTGAATATAATTTACCTTTATATAGAGGATACAAAGAACAGATAAATGGAAAGAGTACAAAACCTAATCTAAAAGGAAATAGGAAATAGGAAAACTACTAAAGATAACAAGAAAAGGAAAACATCCTAATCCTAAGTCGGCCAAGGCTGGACGACTTAATACTAAGTCGTCCAAGCCCAGTCGACCTAATACTAAGTCGGCCAAGTAGCCGACTCTCTCTCTCTCTTGGTCGCGGCCGCGGCTGGGCCTGGTCGTGGCTGATGGGCCTTCTCTTCTGGTTTTGGTTAATAGCAATCCACTCCATGATTTATAACACTCCCCCTTGGATGCTATAACCATATGGGTTTGTATCATGCACGACGTTGCCTCATTAAAACCTCTCTAGGAAAACCAAAAACCCAAGGTGAGAAAAAATGGAAACCGTAGACAGGAAAAAGCGTACAACACATGACACTCCCCCTGATGAAGGCATCACTGAAGATCCTTCAGCTGGCGCATTTCTATCTGATGAACCAGCTTCTTGAACGTTGAGGTCGGCAGAGACTTGGTGAAAAGATCGGCTGAATTGTCACTGGACCGAACTTGAACCACTTGAACTTCTTTAGCCTTCTGCAGGCTGTGGGTGAAAAAGAATTTAGGCAAGATGTGTTTTGTTCTATCTCCCTTAATGTATCCATCTTTGAGCTGAGCTATGCAAGCTGCATTGTCCTCATAGATGATCGTTGGCTCTTCTTTTTCCTTTCCCACGGCCAGGCCACTCTCCTTTAGGATATGGCCGGTCATGTTCCTCAACCACACAAGCTCTCGGCTTGCTTCAAACATGGCTATGATCTCGGCATGGTTAGAGGATGTGGCCACTAAGGATTGTTTGGTGGACCGCCAACATACTGCAGCCCACTGTGCATAAACACATATCATGTCTGAGATCTAGCATTGTGTGGGTCAAATAAGTACCCAGCATCTGCATACCCGGCCAAGCTCTTTCTCGGCTGGTCGGTATAGAACAATCCAAGGTCTGTTGTTCCTTGCAGATATCTGAACAGATGTTTTATTCCGTTCTAGTGCCTAAGTGTCGGACATGAACTGAATCTAGACAGTAAATTAACGGCAAAACTGATGTCCGGTCTAGTATGACTAGCCAAGTACATTAAGGCTCCAATGGCACTTAGGTAAGGCACTTCCGGCCCGAGCATCTCCTCGTCCGGCTTCTTTGGTCCGAATGGGTCCTTCTCTAGGTCTAAGGACCTCACGACCATAGGACTTGACAAGGAATGAGCCTTGTCCATATTGAACTGCTTGAGTATTTTTTCTGTATATGTCTTTTGATGCACAAGGATTCCATTGTCTACATACTCAAATTACAGTCCCAAACAGAACTTAGTTTTTCCAAAGTCTTTCATTTCAAATTCTTTCTTTAGACATTCGACTGTTTGGGAAATCTCTCTAGAGGTTCCTATTATATTCAGGTCGTCCACATAAACCGACATGATCACGAAGCCCTTGTTGTCGAATCTCTTTATAAAAATACATGGACTTATTGGATCGTTCTTATAACCCTCTTTCATTAGGTACTCTGATAATCTGTTGTACCACATTCGATCTGATTGTTTCAAACCATATAAGGCTTTATTCAGCTTAATACAATGCTGTTCTCGAGAACCTTTCTTATCTCTTTCTTATCTTTGAGCTCAATACCCTCTGGAACTCTCATATGAATTTCATTATCCAGTGGACCGTACAGGTACGCAGTTACTACATCCATTAGGCGCAGATCAAGTTTCTCTTTCACGGCCAGACTGATCAAATATCGTAATGTTGTTGCGTCCACCACAGGGGAATAAGTTTCCTCATAATCTATTCCTGGTCTCTGTGAGAATCCTTGTGCTACAAGCCGTGCTTTGTATCTCACTAGTTCTCCTTTCTCATTTCTCTTTTTCACAAAGACCCATTTGTATCCCACTGGTTTGACATCTCTAGGTGTCACGGTTATAGGGCCAAAAACGCCTCTTTTCTTTAATGATTCTAACTCCACGTTTATAGCTTATTTCCATTTGATCCAATCTGATCTTTGCATGCATTCATATATGGACGTGGGTTCTTGATCCTCATCTTTTTCCATGATCTCAAGTGCTACTTTATAAGCAAATATATCATCGACGTCGATATCATTTCTGTTCCATTTCGTTCCAGACATTATATAGTTTATAGAAATCTCTTGATTGTCCGGCCCTTGTGTCCCATGAAGTTCGGCGTCCCGAACCCCATCATTTGGAACGGTCGGATCATTTGGTGTGGCCGGCTCACTTGGCTCGACCGTTCTGGTCGGCTCGGCCGGTCCATCAATGTTCTGGACGGTTTCCTTGATGCTCTCGGATCCAACACCTTTCTTGGACTTCCGAGACTGTTTATCTTTGGAACCAATAGGTCTACCACGTTTGAGACATTGTTTAGACTCTGTAGCCACTTGACCTTGTCCCTTCTGGACGTCTATTCTTATTGGTGCATTACAAGCCGGTATGTATGACTTTGTCACTCTATTTGGGTCAGCAAATGAATCTGGCAACTGATTAGCTAGCTTTTGAAGATGTATAATCTTTTGGACTTCCATATCACATTCTTTAGTCCGAGGATCTTGCCAAGATATTGATGGTCGAGACCATTCGATTTCATTGCTCAACCGGCCGTTATCTCCTCCCCCTAAGGTCGGATATGTGGACTCATCAAACTGTGAGTCTGCGTATCTGGCCTTAAACAAATCACCGGTTGTTGGCTCAAGATACTTTATAATGGTTGGGGAGTCATATCCAACGTATATTCCCATCCTTCTCTGTGGTCCCATTTTCGTTCTCTGTGGTGGAGCAATTGGAACGTAGACGACACATCCAAATGTTTTGATGTGGGACACGTCTGGCTCATGACCCGTGATTAGCTGGGATGGTGAATATCTATGCTCACTAGATGGCCTGATGCGAATCAGTTCTGCTGCATGTAATACTGCATGTCCCCACGCTGATACCGGGAGTTGAGACCGCATTAGTAATGGCCGGGCTATCAGCTGGATACGTTTAATGAAGGATTCGGCCAAGCCGTTCTGTGTATGTACATGTGCCACGGAGTGTTCTACACTTACCCCCATGGACATACAATACTCATTAAACGCCTGGGACGTAAACTCACCAGCATTGTCTAGACGTATAGTCTTTAAAGGGAAGTCTGGAAAGTGTGCCCTCAGTCTTATTATCTGTGCAAGCAGGCGTGCAAATGCCAGGTTTCGTGTGGATAGTAGACAAACATGTGACCATCTGGTTGATGCATCAATCAGAACCATTAAGTATCTGAACGTCCCACTAGGTGGGTATATTGGTCCACATATGTCTCCCTGAATCATTTCCAGAAAGTTTATGATCTCTTTATTAACTTTGGCTGGTGATGGCCTAGTTATGAGTTTTCCTTGTGCACATGCTGCACATGTGAGATTGTTTGGGACAACTCCTTTGAATTTTTGCCCTTGTGAATTCAACATCAACTTTCGCATCATGTTATTACCGGGATGGCCAAGCCGGTTATGCCATAGAGTGAAAATTTCGCAGGCATTAGCCTCGATCATACTGATCTTTGCATAGTATAGACCAGTAGACATTGCAGGTATGGTTTCTAGGATCTTTCTGTTGCCTTTGGTGATCGAAATTACATTAAAGAATTCTTCATTTCCTTCTCCCCATGTTTCAAGATGGAAACCATTTAACCTTATGTCTTTGAAACTCAATAAGCTTCTTTTAGAGCTTGGGGAATACAAGGCATTTTTGATCTCTAGATGAGTGCCATTAGGCATCAATACATATGCTTGGCCGTGACCTTCACACCTGCAATGGTGTGTACGTTTGCACTTTGCATTGTGAGATTTACGAAATATCTTCTGTCTCTAAGTATTGTGTGACTTGTGCCACTATCTACCACGAGTATGCTCATATCATCTTTCATTTCTATAAGTAATAAGATTTCTAATTTCAGAGACTTTTATAAAACTTTTCATTTATTAAAGTTTCAGTACACCAACAATAAAATTAAAAACACCAAAGCAATCATAAAGCAATAAAACAAGTCGTATCGAAAATTTTAGTCTTTGAGACAATCAGAAGTCTCAAAATCCATTAGGTCATCTTTAGCAGTGTCGGAATCATCATCAGCCTCATATCCGGAATCGTGAACCATGTGAGCCTCCGGGTTCGTGTTCTTAAGACTTTCTTGGTAGAGCTCACACAAGTGCTTAGGGGTTCTACAATTCTTGGCCCAATGGTTGCCCATCCCACATCTGTGACAAACGGATTTGGTCGAGTAAGACGGTTTGGATATACCGCCTCGACCTCGGCCATAACCGCCTCGGCCACGGCCGGGATTGGAACCACGACCACGGTTATTGTGGTTTCCTTTCCGGCCATCCAAATATCTATCTCGGCTGTTCGAGTAATTGTCACGATCACGGTTCCTATATCCACCTCGGCCTTTGCCGTGTGATCTCTTATCATTCTGGATGTAATTGCACTCGTTGGGATCTTTCTTTTCAACCTCATTGGCCTCTGGTAATGCTGCTGTTCCAACATGTCTAGCTTCACTGTTCTTCATCAGGAGCTCATTGTTTGCCTCGGCCAGTAGCAGACACGAGATTAGATCAGTGTATGTGGCGAAGCCTTTCATTCGGTACTGCTGCTGCAGTATTATGTTTGATGAATGAAATGTAGAGAATGTTTTCTCAAGTAACTCGTCTTCGGTTACTACTTCACCACAAAGTCTCAGCATCGAGACCGTCTTAAATAAGACTGAATTGTACTCATCCACTGACTTATAATCCATGAATCTTAGATTCTTCCAGTCATTTCTAGCTTTTGGGAGTAACACCATTTTCTGGTGATCATATCTATGCTGTAAAGCATCCCAAAGCTCTAGTGGATTTTCCATCGTAATGTACTGATCTTTTAGACCTTCAATGAGATGATGGCGTATAATACTTATAGTCTTATACCGATTCTTATCGGTCTCATTGTTGCCCTTGATGATTGTATCACCAAGTCCCTTTGACCTTAAACTGATCTTTGTATCTAGAGCCCACTGCAAGTAGTTATCTCCGGAGAGATTAAGGGCTGCATAGTCTCTGTTTGAGATTTTCGACATCTGAATCACATCATCATTTATAATTTAGGTTCACAATGTGATCATTTGGCCGCATGGTATATTGACAAGCTCGGCCACAAACTTGTCTTACACATTTATGAGAAACAATCAATCTAATCGACCATGGATCGAACAATCATAATTTATGATTCTATGTATGACATAGAGATTAAGGCCACACGGCCATATGCTTTATCAATGTAATCAGATTCGAATTCGTATGTTCTATATGCTGGTCGATCTTATTAAGACAGTATGAATGCAATCCATATTCAGATTCATATGTATGCAAGTAATCTAAAACAATCCTAGGGTTTCCGATTTAAACATTAGTAGGATTCGATTTCAAAATTAAGGTTTGAAGGCCTTTAAGATTTAAATTCTAGATCAGATTATTTCAATCAATCTAACAATCCTAAACCTCAGATTTTATCAATTCAATCAATCAATCAAAAATAAAATTGGATTCAAGTTTAGGTTTAGGGTTTTTCGATTCCAAAATTAGGGTTTCTTAAATTCTGATCAGGAACAATCAATAAAACAATCAACAAGTTCTAAGGAATCGATTTCTATGTCTAGTTATAAGATTTGTAGATTTTAATTATGTAATTTCTAGGGTTTCATCAAGAACAAAGTTTCCATAATAATGGATTAGGGTTTTGATCTTTCTAGGTTCTCAGATTAAGTTATACCTTTGCTTTGTAGAGGTTTAGAACCGGACCACCAAAGAAAAGGAGCGAGAACGGACGGAGCTTCAAGACGGGATGAACGGACGCTTGCAGGCTCCAATCGGGTCGCGGGAACGGGACGGACACGAGCTGTCAGCTTGTCTCGGGTGCGAGGTCTCTCTGACGCGGGTCGTGTGCTGATCGGGTTTTGTCTGGGCTGGAACGTGAGCTGGGGACGTCGAATCCGAACGGACAGGGTACGTCTGTGAGGTGAGATGGATCGTCTGAGTTTAAAACAAACGAAGAACGTCCTTAGGGTTTTAGAGTCGCCGGTTTTAGGCTTTTAGGTTTCGATTTTGTCTCAGGGTTCTAGAGGCTATCGTGCTGATAACGTGTTGTAAAAGAATGGGGAAACTGTATGTATTATTTCTGAATATAAGTTCCCTTTATATAGGGGATACAAAGAACAGATAAATGGAAAGAGTACAAAACCTAATCCAAGAGGAAATAGGAAAACTACTAAAGATAACAAGAAAAGGAAAACATCCTAATCCTAAGTCGGCCAAGGCTTGACGACTTAATACTAAGTCGTCCAAGCCCAGTCGACCTAATACTAAGTCGGCCAAGTAGCCGACTCTCTCTCTATCTCTTGGTCGCGGCCGCGGCTGGGCCTGGTCGTGGCTGATGGGCCTTCTCTTCTGGTTTTGGTTAATAGCAATCCATTTCATGATTTATAACATAAATTCATTACTTAGCTGGATGTAGACCACTGGACTAAAGACTTCCACATTGGTGGAATTATTTTGATTAATTCTCTTAATTCTTCTGCAACCAAGAGAGTCGATTTCACTTGGATAGAGAGACACAATAAACACGACTAAACACTGAGAGCTTGAGAAGAGAATTTTGTGTGAAAGAAACAGAGAAAACAAAAGGAGAAACGTTGAAACAAACAAAGAGAGAAAACATGCAAGTGATGAGACAAGTAAAGAGTATACATACTAACTTATCGAGTATACCCGATTTAACTAGGAAGCTACGTCTAGCCGAGAATATGTCTCAGAATCTACTAAAATCAGTGATTACAGTAAGAAGTTACAAGTAATCTGCATAATATCCTTCACTAGTATTTAGACTGATCATTTATTTCTCTTTGAGCTAGAGAAAAACAAGTCTATGCAAATTATTGGGCCCAGCTGGATTTGAACCAGCGCAGACATATTGCCAACGAATTTACATTATGTCCCCATAAATCACTCAATTTATTTATGATTCTTTTTCACCACTTTTTTTTTACAACCGAGTACTTTCCCCGTTACCATAACACACCTTTATATATTTCAAGTGCATTAGGTTTACTCGTTGTAAATCTTAAAATCTACACTACGTATTTGATAGTGTTTGAGATATAAAACTAGGGAAGATAGAACTTCGTGGGTGACAATATCCTCAGAACACAACGATAGAATTAGGTTCGATTCGTCGAAAATGGAATTTGTTCTTCATGTCAAACAACATCGAGATCTCGGAAGAGAAAAAGGATCGTGATTGAATTCGGGATCGAGCTGCCTACGTACCCGTCAAGGGATCAAGTCTGAACGTAGTTCAGTTATTGTCATCTCGAGTGAGATATCGGTTTTATCGGTCGTTTGCGAACGGATGATGAATCTATAAGAACTCAGATCAGTTACATATGATCTCGTTAGATCAGACAGCGTATGAAGAGCTCTCGTCTTCTCGTTGAGGTTTCGTGAGATAAGAAGGATTTTAGTCTGATCAAATACATGGCTGTAATTGATCCGTAAAGCAAGCAACAATACGTTGTTGATCCCGTCTCCTTGTCCTGTTGTTGGTTCGATTTATGTTGGAGAAGTGGGATGATAATCAAGAAAGCACGTGTCTTCTTCCTTGTATTTTTAGTGTCAATGTTCATGATTCTGTTTATTTCTTTTGTGGAAAGTAAAGTGCTCCAGCCCCCTTTGCAAAAGCCATCTCGTTCCTCTTTTATAAGAGGGTGTTGACTCTTCTAAGTTTGGTGAGTTTGTTACACGTGTTCCTCACATTTAGCTTTGACTCATTTCTCCATTATTCAAGTTACGAGCTACTTTCCGAGATATGGGGGATCTTTTAGACTTAGTCTTTGATCCAAGCCAAAGATCTCATTTTGACTCGTGCGGGGTCTATCGGCCGATATTACGTCTCTCTGGGCTGGTTTAAACCCAACTCGAGTTAATGCTAACCGGTCTTCTAATTCTTTTAGCGGGATGGATTTAGTACGAAATCCAGTATCAACATTTGTCCCCCAGTCCTTCAAGTGAGGTGACGAGGTTGGAGGACGGAGAAGCTAATGCCAACATGATTCCAAGTCGTTTTTCCTCTAGACAGCTCACGAAGTCATTTGCCTTTTGGTATCAGGATCATACAAGAGAAATTGCATCGATCTTGTCTTGTTTGTCGTGACCGAAATATACACTTTATCCAAGCCACCGGATGCATTGTATCAAATCGTTTAAAGTTTGTTTGATCATTTAGTGATCAGTGTCGTTTATGTTTGCGGGTTGAAACAAGAGTTTGAGGTCGCTTGTTTTAAATGTCGCGCCAAAGACGAGGTTTGGATCGAGCTCGGGGTTTCACAAATATGGGTCGAGTTTGTCAATAGAGTTGCTGATTTTGAGAAGTATGAAGAATTCCCTAGATCTCTCGTGGTATAATGGATGAGTATTTTAATGGAGTTTGTTTTTTGTTTATTAGCTTTCGACGTGAATCTTGTAGTTTATTTTACGTTGATTCTGATTTATGTAGATATTTTGGTGTTTGTGTAAAGGTGTTGGAGATATAAATAGCCCCAACGAATCATTAAGTCAATGAAAATGATTGGCTACACGTAGGGAGCGAACGTTTATTTTGGTTCGGCTATAGGAGCAATTTATATCGCTCGTCCTCGAGATGTTTTGCGAGATGGAAACTGATCAGGAATCTAACTCGCGGGCCAGTGGTGGCCTAAGGACGCTGGTTTATCAATGTCGTTTTTGATACGAAAGATGGTTCTGGTCGATGAGAGCTTGGGTCGTTTGAGACCGCATGGTAAAAATCGGTAAGAGTTTAAAGTTGAAGATGAGATTTCGAACCTCTTGAGGCTGAAAATTAAATCTCTATAGTGGTTTGAGCTACTGATAGTCCAAGAAGAGTGTACAAATATTTGTGGTTGTATAAGTTTATTTATAGAGTTTTGATGCGAAATAATAAATCAGTATGACTTTGATGACTTAAAAGGATGCGATAGTAATGCGATAATCTATTTTATCTGATGCAATATATTGATATGCGTAAATATATTGTAAATAATTGTTTACCGACATTGGCGTGTTCCGACCTTAGTGATTGTGTGCTAGCGGAAAAGAAACGGTGTTGGATGTTTGATCATGTGTTCTTCATGTAGCCGATGATAGGAAGAGGTGTTCAGGATGTGAATTACTGACTTGATATGTGCACAACTCGTAGTATGCAATCGCGGACCATGTCGCGCTTACTGCTTCTTGCGGCTTTTTTTTTTAAATATCATTTAGACGACATGTGATTTTAGAATATTTCTGCATGGTTTGTTTAGATTCATCGTTTTCCTTAACATGAAATGATTTCGTGGTCGGGACCTTTTAGCGATGTTTTGGATTTTGTTTGTGATTTTCCACAATTCGGTGTAGATAAGATCTATTCACTATTTTTTTAGGGATATACTGACCCTTCAAGTAGTTCGAGATCGTTTGAAGTGAGGCGTTCTATGGCTCTTTTCATAATGAAGTGGATGGATTTTTCTCTTAAGGAGTGTGGAACACATGGCTTGAGATTTCTTCGCGCCTCTCCGGTATTTTTTGTCTCGATCTGCTCGATATCATGCTCAGTATATTTCTGGAGGTACGATAAGAGCTTGTTCAAAAGCTTACTATCGATCTGAGAGTGTAATGTTTCATTGGCTCCTTGACATCAGCTCTTTGGGAGTTGTATTGGTCGATCTTCTTGAAGAGTCGAGCTCGGCCACTGAGCTGCTAAGGTTCCTTGGACATATGGCTCGTTGTTTTCGTGGAGCAAGATGCACTTTCGGCTCCTCGAGCTTCTAAACTACGTCGGAGATCAAACTCGATGCCCTTTATTGGAGAAGGGAGACTTATCGATCCTTTGTGTTTCACGAGCTTCGTTAGAGGTCGAGTTTTCCTATCTTTTAATTCAGATGCAAGGTCTGAATTTGCTTAAATGATGGCGGATATGATTTTCATACAGATCGTATCCGCGTCATTAGTGTTTCGGGGAGCTCGATAGCTCGAGGGATTTTTGCGCGTTGTCGTCGGTCGGTCAAATTGATTGGAGCGCGAACTGGCAGGCTTTCGTGTTCGAGCTAGCCGGTCCAATCTTTGTCCAGTGTATTGAGACTCAGGCTGAAGTGGTTTGATTTGGATCGAGGTGCTGTCCAGATGCTTCTTCGGTCTAGAAATGTACGGATCATGAAATGGAAATTTTGGAGCACCTAGAGATTCTCTGTGGCTCGATCAAGTTTGTGTCATAGGCTGTGATCCATGATTTCAGATTGGTTTCTTGGGAGTTTGAGTGCTTTGGCTTGATGCGCTGTGGGATCTCTTTCGTTTTTAGACAACTTATTAAAGTTCGCTGCGTGAGTTCTTAGTTCTGGGATCTGTTGATGGGAGTAGCAAGCACACATCACGGCTCCTACTTCTCTTTAAGAGTCTGTACTGTCAGAAAGGGAGATACTAGTCTTGTTGTATTTAGATCGGGCAACAGGATTGTGTCCACTTGGTCTATCGAATATGATGGTTAGATCATTTTTCTTCTACGTCTAGATAATGGGATGGCAACGGCCTGCGACTCTGATTTCGTCATTGTGGATCGGGTCTACCGAGGTTGGTCTGATGTTTGACCAATCTTATTAGATCGGTATAGCGTCCGATCTTCCTTGAGAGAGTCATCAGTCTTGTCATCTCGAATGGGATGTAAACTTTATCAGTTCGTCCCTTACTATCTTAGATGGTAAGTCTTTTGCACCCTCTAGAATGGGAGGTCGTTTTAAACGTGATCAACGAACTTTAAGAACTTATGGCGGTTGAATTCTCTTCTTCGACTTATGCTAATCTGTGTTTCGAAGGGAGCATCTTCGTTCCTCTTATAAAATAATAGCGGGAACAGGGCGTCGTACTCTCCTTGGGCTATGATCGGATTACATCGCTGGCGCTCACATAGGACAATTCGTCGAGGTGACAGGAATGCAAGTAGGATCTCTCTTTGATCTTTGGTCTTCGTAGTGGGACCTTTGTTTTAATTCACGACTTCTTTTTGTTGGAAAAGTCTCTCGACTTTCTTCTTTCTTCTTGGACAAACCAATGGTTTGAAAGATTGCCTCCTCTTTTTGAAAAATAATGATAAGCGATATAGTGATTCTGCTCCTTCTGAGCTCGCCCTCCACCTTGTTGAGAAGTCCTCATTGCTTTACGAGATCTCATGGGGCCGTTTCCGCCTTAACTTGCCTCAACTCGGGTTGATAATAACCGTTTTTTTGATCCTTTGGCGGGATGTTGTTCCCCCAGTTCTTCAAGTGAGGTGACGAGGTTGTAGAACGGAGAATCCTTTGACATGACCCAGAGCCGCCTTTTCTTTAATGAGAAGTTTTCCTCATTGGTCCGGAACAAGACATCAGCTTCATCGGTTTCAAATGAGACGTCGGTTTTGGTTAAAAAGTTTGACATCGTGGTTGAAGAACTTGTACCCGTATTTATCTGTCGTAGTTATAATACGATCTCGTCTCTTACTATAACAAATATGAAGATTTCCTTATGTCGTATGAAGATCGTTACGAAATGGTGTATCATCAACTCGAGATCTCGTTGGGCTATGTTCGTGGAGGGAGAGAACTGCTTCCGTCGAACACATGACTGTATTTAATTCTCTTTAGCTAACGAGCTTTTCCTGGTCATCTGTTTGTAACGCACATCCACTTCTTGTTTGGTTTTCGTGCAGAAAATATCAATTATTGCGTATCTTTCTTCTTTAAACAATTAGAATTGTTTAAAAGTCAGGTTGGTGTAGTCACGCAGTGATAGGAATATGGTGATCTTTTTATTGGTTTCTCTTGAGTGGTGGGAACTCTTCTTTGCTGGAAGGTGAGAGAGGGATGCTTGTAGTCGTGGTTGTCCACTTGTGAGCTTTCGTTCATGGAGGTCGAGTGGGTGGCAACCCTAGTTCAAATCCTATGATTCAGTTTATAGTCATCTCGAGCGAGGCATCGATTTCGTTGTCTTGAGTCAGAAGCTTTCTTCATCGATTTCGAGCAAGATATCAGCTTCATCGGTCTCGAGCAAGACATCGAGTTCGCGTAAATATAATCATATGAAAACGAGTTATATCCTTATTCGTGAGTATGAGAAGGTTCATTTTTGTAATTTTCTTATCTTCAGCGAAAAGAAAAACGTATTTTGTGATGAATAGTAAAGAAATACATCTCCTTTTCTTCTCGTTGAATAATCAAGTGGTGGAGGAAGCATTTAACCATTATGAAAACATAATGGTTCAGTTACGTGGAAATGAAGTAATCAACAAAGTCATTGCTCTTTTTGAGTGAGGGGGATTCTCTTTAACTCACAAGCTCTTCAGCCTTGGGATGTCGTTGCGGAGGCGTGCTCCATTTGAGAACTTGATATAAAGCTTCTCTTTGATCAAATCACGCAGTGGAAGCTCTGTTCTTGTTCTCATATTTGTCTTCGTTGTAACTTCTCTCATCCAACTTATTGTAGTGGTGATCCCACCTTATTGTGACAGAAATATGACGGTTTTTGAACTTGTTCTTTCTTTTCTTATGAGACCTTGTGCTCTTGTCTGATAAAAAGGTGGAAGAAGATTCTTATTATCTTGAATTCATGATAATATTATCGTTCTGTTTATAGTTTTCTCCATTCTTGGTTTTGTCGAGCTGCTTTGTCGAATGAAGGATTATATTATGGCCAAATATGTTACCGTATCTGACTCGTGAAGCGATGGCGAACATGTTACTGGTCTTTAAGACTCGGGCTCTTCTTCTTTGAAAAGTATGTGTCTTTTTTCATTATCGTAATCAAAATATGATTCGTCTCTTGTTGTAATATGGACACGTCTTTACTATGTGCAACATACATAGGATCGAGTGTCTTCCCTTCTCAAATAATCTGAATCGTTTTGTCGTCATGGTGGTGCTTTGTAATCGATGATAACAATAGAAATATAATGGCTTTTCAATTGTTCCTCTGGCTCCTTGAGAGCTCTCGTTCGTGGAAGTGAAACTAGTAATCTCGAGTTCGAGCTCTCTTTCATTCAACGTCGGGAATGTTTTTTTAGGTGATCTGTAAATAGTCAAGTGCTTATATCTGATGAACTTTAAATGACCATTTAGAGTTCTGTATCGTGAGTTGAAACTCATGTTTTTCTTATTATAATGAACATATCCGATGTTTCTGTAGGAGAAGTTTCGTTGTCCATCAGTATATAGACATCTTTGATCTTGGTATAAACGGTCATGTTGCTTAGGCTTAGCCAATATGGGAGACTGCGAGACGGATCGGAAAACAGAACAAGATAACTTGATCACCAAACAAGTTAAGGTTTCACCATGGATCAAGCAAACGGTGGGTGTCGTAATGTCAAAACAGCTTCACAGGTGATGAAGGAAGAAGCTTGAGATGCAAGCAAGAGTGAGATGGTGATCCATTCAACTTGATCTGATCTCTTAGGCAGTGATTTTCACGACTGAGACCGCGTTCCCATGGTTCTCCGGTGACTCGCGGCTCATGCTGGTGGAGATCGGTATCGGTGGTGGTAAGGCACGGCTCCGGCTTTGTGTGTCTTTCTTCCCACTCTGCTTGCTCACGCTCTTCATAGTACTGCTCCGGTACATGACAATGGCAAGACAACGTCATTTGGCTCTCAAGCACATGGCTCAGCGAGCTTTTTCCTTCTCGTTCTTTCAATCATGTGGTCAAAAAGACTATGTCTCTATTATCTTTATGATTGAAACGTGTTTGACTTTGCTGCTGGCTCGCTTCGTCCTTATTTTGCTTTCGGTAGAAGATTGGGAAAATAGAAAAAGGTGCTTCTTGTTTCTTGTTCCTGATAAGCCTCGAATCGGTTTTCAGAAACGACACGAAGATGGGATATGGGTTGAGATCGATGGTGGCAAGTCGTCTACTTTTTCCAGTGCAGAACGGTTTGCTCGATGATCTCGGTGGAGTTTTGGCTTCGATCTTCGTGTCGGGTTTGGAGAGATCAGTATTATCATTTCATGGTTCAGTAGTAACAATGGTATCGGAGGTCGGATCCATTCTCGTGCTTTCGAATCTTAGGATCGGGTTCCAAGTAAGGATGTCTTTTTTCTATCTTCCCCATAGTCGGCGCCAAAATGTAGATCCTAAAATCTACACTAAGTATTTGATAGTGTTTGAGATATAAAACTAGGGAAGAAAGAACTTCGTGGGCGACAATATCCTCAGAACAAAATGATAGAATTAGGTTCGATTCGTCGAAAATGGAATTTGTTCTTCGTGTCAAACAACATCGAGACCTCGGAAGAGAAAAAGGATCGTGACTGAACTCGGGATCGAGCTGCCTACGTACCCGTCAAGGGATCAAGTCTGGACGTAGATTGGTTATTGTCATCTCGAGTGAGATGTCGGTTTTATCGGTCTTGTATCGTTTGCGAACGGATGATGAATCTATAAGAACTCGGATCGGTTACATATGATCTCGTTAGATCAGACATCGTATAAGAGCTCTCGTCTTCTCGTTGAGGTCTCGTGAGATAAGAAGGATTTTAGTCTGATCAATACATGGCTGTAATTGATCCGTAAAGCAAGCAACAATATGTTGTTGATCCCGTCTCCTTGTCCCGCTGTTAATTCGATTTATGTTGGAGAAGTGGGATGATAATCAAGAAAGCACGTGTCTTCTTCTCCTTGTATTTTTAGTGTCAATGTTCATGATTCTGTTTATTTCTTTTGTTGAAAGTAAAGTGCTACAGCCCCCAAAGTCGTTTCTTTTATAAGGAGGTACAGACACTTTTGGTGAGTTTGTTACTCTTTCTTCTTTTATATTATAATGAGGGTCTTTTGACACTATTAAGTTTGGGGGAGTTTTGGTTACTACAAGCCACGGATGTTCCTCACATTTAGTTTTGGGCTGGTTTAACTCTTTTGCTAACCTTTTCTCCTAATTCTTTTCTCGATTATTTAGTTTATTACAGTATCGCACACCGTTTACCTTCCACCAATAATGTGGGATCTTTAGACTATCTTTGATCCAAAAAGAGGCCAATAGATCTTATTTGACTCGTGCGGCTCTATGGGCCGATATTAACGTCTCTTGTCTGGTTTTGGTTTAAATAAACCCAACTTTCGAGTTAATGCTCAACCGGTTTCTTCTAATTCTTTTTAGCGGGCTGGATTTTAGTACAAAATACAGTAATCAACACTCGGTATGCCTCCAAAGTGACATGTTAAGGCCATTGGTCTTACCTTTGTTGTTAAGCTTGAGAGCAGGAAGCTTAGATATCGAGCATGAGGCCTAATCTACCGATATATGGATTGATATGTTTATGAGTTATCTAAATGTATTGTTAATAGGATTAGGAAATAATAAACTCTATATAATGAGA